>NC_056732.1:1430459815-1430532315 GCF_019279795.1 Protopterus annectens | reverse complement strand
GTAACATCAGTACTATACAAAGTATAACACAACTCTACTCACACTGTCTGTAGTTCTGGAACCTCCTATAAATATGGAGCCTGAGTGTGCTTTTTCCCCTGTAAGAGGTATTGCTACCTACTGTCTGTAACACTGATGCCCATATACAGGAAGTCACAAAAGCACAACACAAGAATGGTTTGGTGGAGTCGGATAGAACCCTGCTGATGTGTATAGACAGTATCCTCGCCTCTTGTGTAAAGATTCACGACACTCTTTGGTAAAATAAAAAGTTAATTTCTTTATTCGTTTTTAGCTTTTCAGCTGTCCCCAGCCTTCATCAGAACAAATATTCTCTCCTAAATCAGAGTTTAAATACATAACTGGTTATCTCCTTAATTGATAAATTAATAAAAAACCGCCAAAAACATTTTGACTATTTAAAAAGACTTAACCATTGTTTTCAAATTCAACTAAGTCATGGTCTATAACACTACTAATGTATGAGTGTCCAAAAACAAAATACATAGTCATATGCAAATTTAGTAAAAATATATAAATTGGGTAAAAATATATATATAGGTACAAAATATACTTTTAAAAATTAGTTGTAAAATTTATGTAACACCATTTGTTTGCATTATAATCTTGTTGAAACATGCTTATATATATACCTTGACATTCAGATAGTTCATGTAAATGCATTATTATGTGCCTCAGGTGTACAAATCATATTATTTGATGTTTGATAGGTTATTCCAGGGCTAAAAATGGTTTCAAACTAATGAAATCATTAAGACCTGGGGGTCTTGTGGAGTCTGTCAGGATTTGCCACTTACTTTCACATAGTGCTAACTTAGTTTCCAATCACCTCGAATGGTGTATACTCCACCTGCCGATGATGGAAAAAGCTATGTTCCGCACCTTTATCTAAAATATGTCTACATAGTGCATTTTTAGTGTCCCCCTTCCCTATTCTATACTGGTGTTCATAAATCTGTCTGTTTAGTTGTCTTTCAGTTTTCCCAATGTAATGGGCGTTGCATACTGTACATATGGCCACGTAGACCACCTGTTTACTTTTACAATTCCCCTTTTTTGATTTAATGATTGTGTGACATATATCATTTATCTTGATTGTTTTGCTTGTATTGATATATGTCACACAATCATTAAATCAAAAAAGGGGAATTGTAAAAGTAAACAGGTGGTCTACGTGGCCATATGTACAGTATGCAACGCCCATTACATTGGGAAAACTGAAAGACAACTAAACAGACGGATTTATGAACACCAGTATAGAATAGGGAAGGGGAACACTAAAAATGCACTATGTAGACATATTTTAGATAAAGGTGCGGAACATAGCTTTCTTTTTTCCATCATCGAGCAGGTGGAGTATACACCATTCGGAGGTGATTGGAAAACTAAGTTAGCACTATGTGAAAGTAAGTGGCAAATCCTGACAGACTCCACAAGACCCCCAGGTCTTAATGATTTCATTAGTTTGAAACCATTTTTAGCCCTGGAATAACCTATCAAACATCAAATAATATGATTTGTACACCTGAGGCACATAATAATGCATTTACATGAACTATCTGAATGTCAAGGTATATATATAAGCATGTTTCAACAAGATTATAATGCAAACAAATGGTGTTACATAAATTTTACAACTAATTTTAAAAGTAAATTTTAAAAGTATATTTTGTACCTATATATATATATTTTTTACCCAATTTATATATTTTTTACTAAATTTGCATATGACTATGTATTTTGTTTTTGGACACTCATACATTAGTAGTGTTATAGACCATGACTTAGTTGAATTTGAAAACAATGGTTAAGTCTTTTTAAATAGTCAAAATGTTTTTGGCGGTTTTTTATTAATTTATCAATTAAGGAGATAACCAGTTATGTATTTAAACTCTGATTTAGGAGAGAATATTTGTTCTGATGAAGGCTGGGGACAGCTGAAAGCGCTAAACGTGAATAAAGAAATTAACTTTTTATTTAACCAAAGAGTGTCGTGAATCTTTACACAAGAGGCGAGGATACTGTCTATACACATATACAGGAAGGATGTCCATCATGCAGGAAAGGTAAAGGGACCACGCCCACATGATGTGGGGATTAATAGTAGGTGGTTGCCATGACAGTGGTAATTGGAGGTACTACACAGCAAGCTGCATGCAGTTAGCAAGTGAAGGACACCGACTGGTGCAGAGGCCATCACCTGATCATGTGCATCACCTGCTAAAGCCAGGTTGCTATCTATTCAAAGCAGCTCAATCCATTTACTGTCGAGAGAGGGAGAGAGAGAGAGAGAGAGAGAGAGAGACAGAGAGGAAGAGTAAAAGTAAAAGAAAGAAAGGACAAAGCTCTTCAAACAAAAAGCTGATGTCGCAGGCATTTAGCCAGCTGTCATTCAACAAGACATCATTCCCAGAACAGGTACGTGAGGTATATATACATGTAATAGAATGTAGTATCTTGTCCATAATAATGGGATAGATGGTGTGGAATGAGCTATATGTGCCATCAGGTGTTGTTGTGACGATGTTCAACTGAACAACTGCTATGGACAATAGTGTCTGTTCCTGTGTGTAGTGGGCCATAGCCATTAACTGTGCATGTCAGCACTGACAGACAAGATGTAAGCCATCATAGTGTGTGTAGTGTAATGGGAAGTATGCATATTATGTGGCCACGAGCTGGTGGTGGAAGCAATGCCATTATGATGGACATGTGGGAGCCACGGCCCACCACTGGCAGGATACTCAGGTGAATCTGTAATGTATCATGCTGGAATGCCATAGGTGCGTAATAGGGTTACCTGCAATTGGCTCCTACATATACCCCCCTGATGTCAGGTCATGTCCATATGTGGCACCTGTCTGTGTTGTAGCAAGGCAGAACAGTGCAGCTGTGCAGGAAGGTGTTGTGAGATTGTGGAGCCGATTTCTGAATGTACCCGACATATCAGTATGCATTTGTGTACATATGTCACATATATAATATTTAAAGATATATATGTATATCAGCATGTATATCCAGAAATATACATATACCCATGTGAAGACATATATATGTGCACATATATATGAAATCACATATATGTACACACATATAGATAAATACTGATGTGCACATGTCTACATCGGTACAAACATACACACAAACAGATATGTATGGTAAGACATGCCCCCTATATCACTACAACTGTGATGTGTGCTATGTGCGAGGCAGCAGCACACATAGAAATACAGACAGATATCAACAGCTGGCAGTGTGTGCACCGTGGATGGGTATGTCACATGTTAGTCCCATCCTAATACCACAATGCCCCTGCCTGTGAAGTATGCTATGGGAATATGGGGAAGTATGGCAGATACACACGTGGAGGTGGTCAGGATTGGTAGATAGCAAGGACAGTCAACAGGGGTGGTATGTGACACATGTGGTGGGTAAACACTGTGGATGGTGTGTGTAGTCTGTGATGTGGATGAACCATGGTCCCAAATATGGGAACAATGGGAACAAGGCTCCCACCAACTCCCACTCACAATAGCTGTCCATGTCCTGAAGGTGCCAGGTCTAGTGGCTCAGCAGAAGGAGCATGTTGGCCACATGAATGTGTACTGGGTGCCTCAGACAGATGTAGCACATCCCTCATATGTCTGTGGAGCCTGGTATGGAACAGACCCTAGACCTGAGCTCAGGGGACAGGGACATGTTGTTGTGTATCTGGGGGGGTGGGCCAACATCCACTGGATGGTTCCACTTGATGGTATGGCTGTAACAGTACATGAGGAGGCCCCAGGTTGGCACACACATGTGATGTGGCCAGGTATCCTGGTCAGATGGGTGTGAAGAGGTGGGTCAGCTGGCCAATGGAACATATGCATGTTATTGTGTCATTGTCATAGTATATATGTTGGTAGTAATAGTCTACACAATCCCGGTACATGTCCAACAGCATGCATAGAACCTCCCCTATAACAAAGACTGTCAGATGTGCATCAATCTCAGAGCAGCCATACCACTGGCATATATATAACCATAGTGGCCCTGACAATGGCATGCAAATGAATAGTCTGTAACAGGCCAGCAATGTTAGTGTTCACATAGGGGACATGGCTACAATCACATAGCAGATGGTGTGGTACACTACATAATCTGCTCAAACGGTAGTTAAGCTGTAGCCATACCTAATGAGTTGTGTGTATAGTCTGTTGAAGCTGATATGGTGGGAGGAGTGACAGAGATGTGGCTGAAAGCACATACACAGGGCCATATTGACATGTTGCTGTGATAACCTCATACATGTACTGTCATAACAGGGTTTATTGCAACATGTGTCCTAGGAGGAATATGACATCAGTAACTGTCAGGGCTTTCACCATCTACAGACTGCAATCCTCACACTACCTTTTGCAGTTCACAGATACATGCTCAGTGGGTAACACATAACACCAAGGGCACAACACACTGCCCAGTATGCAGACAACCCTGCAGATGTAGAATCCTCATAAACATAGTACTGACATGGCAGGTATTACAACATGTAGGACAGCCATAGCCACACACACACTCTGTTAAACCAACATTACTCCACATGCAGTATACCAGCACTTACAGTTTGTAGTCAGGTCAGGCACATCCACCTCCTGTGTGTCACCCTGTTTCCACAGTGTAAGTTGTTAGAGGTAAATCCCCAATCCATCTGAGATGCATTTCACCAAATGACAGATCTAGTTCCTGCACACAGTGGAGCAAAGGGCCAACACCAAATGTTCCTAGATATTGGAGTATGTTACCATGCAATTAGCTATGGGAATGTTACCACAGCTGTTCCACATGCACTCAGCTAGAGGAGGACTGCAATTGGTGCAGAGGCCATAAGCTGATCATGACCATCACTTACAAAACACAGGCTGCTGCCTAGCAAAGCAGGTGTACATCCCACAACCACCAGAGAGGGTGTGGATGGGTCAGAAAGAGACAAAGTAAGTCAGGGAAGGTGTGGGTGAGTAAAACCTAAGCATGTTTGCATCACACACCTACCAGTACGGAGTTTCAAATACCTGATTGACTATGCATAGCTATCACATGTGTATGCAGTTATTGCATGCGCCATACAGCTTACATGTTGGTGAGCTGTCCAGATGTATATGTGCTGGTGAGTGACATCTGCAATACTGTTGCAATACAGTAGGTGTAGCACATGAGCCTGTCCATATGAACAGGTGTCAGTGTCAACACAGCCACACTCTGTAAGGGACTCATACACATTGCCACACTTGGCAGGGTAATGACTACACTTCCTAACCAGTAACCCTTGCCACAATACAGTAATGCATAGGTATCAACTGGCCCACAGGGGTTATCCTGGGGTTCTATGGTCAAACGGTATGTGACAGTGTCTGACATTAGACAGCATGCTTTAGTATGCCAATGGGGTGGTACTGGGTGTGAATGTGGTCGAAAGCATCATACACCACACACACAGACACAGGGTGCTAGTACAAGCATGCATGTGTGCAGTGCTTCATGGGTGTGTAGTGGTTGATGGTGCCAGATGGCTGTACAAGGCTAGGTGAGAGGTATACCTTTGCATCAAGCTACACGAGAATGGTCTGCAGTATGGCTAAGGGGTGTAGTGTGGGCCACACAGGTGGGTATAGAATTCACCATCCAGTCTCCTGGGTTGCTATTGTGTGTGGCCAGTGCTGTGAAATGCTTGGCATGTATGTGTTCTATACACAATGACATGGCTGGTGTTTGGGATGTGCACACTTCCCACATTCATGTACAGTGGCATGTGGAAGTGTACCTGGTTTGTCTGACCCATGTTGTGTACACAGAATGTTATCATCAGATGTGATAGTCCTGCCCCCATGTGGCAGGGCCAGGTAATGGACTGCAGGTTGACCCTGCACCTACATTGATAGCATGCTACAGGTATTCCCTGGTGTCAGTGGCATCTGTCCATACAGAGCATGTGTGTAAGGCATGGTATGTCCTTTGTGGATCACATTTGATGGAACCACAGTTGTTGCAGGCGTCCAGTGGGAAACATAATGAAGCTGCACTGTCTGCAATTATGTGCCTATTGTACTGATGGACAGGGTGCCACGGCCTCTGTAGGTCAATGCATTCACACCATAGTTATTATCAGTCACCAATACGCAGTGTACTACACACATCATGGCCGTTGCCTCGCCATGTGTGTGTGTATGATACATGGATTGAGAGTGTGCTCTGGTTAATACTGGGGTTGCTAACTGTGATTGCCTGGCCTTGATGTCACATGTATGGGTATGGATATGCACCCCAGCCTCTCAGCTATTTCACAGCTGTTTTCCCTGTACAGTGGACATTGTGATATGTACTAGGGCCACAATATAAGAAAACTGCAAAACCTGCTACACATTGAGCCCAGGTGTCTCTCTCTCTCTCACACACACAAACACACACACACACACACACACACACACACACACACACACACACACACACACACACACACACACACACACGCACACACACGCACACACACACACACACACACACACACACACACACACACGCACACTCCTCCACACAGGATACAAGGTACAAACACACATGCACACACACACCTGTCATGTCCGGAGTAGAACCCCCATCTAACTAGTTTATTACACTATAGCACTACACAGTTATAGAATGCGCCACCCAAAGGTGTATATGACATTGGCTGACATCAGCAGGAATTCCAAAGTAGGGCAATTGACATGTACTGAGTGTGTCTAGCCTAAAATGCAGTGCTCCCTACACAGACAGTAGAACACACACATAACATCCTGAATTGCCATAGGTGGGTATAGAACCCTACTAGAATTCTGAATCACACTACAGCAGTACGCAGTTATGGCATGCGCTCTGGAGATTACTGGGCTGCACTCTTCCCAGAGGTGTATTTCAGGGTGGATGACATCAGCAGCCTTACCAAGGAAGAGCATTTAAATTGTAGGGGGTGTGCCTACCCTACAAAACATTGCTTTCTACACAGATGGCGTCAGACAGACACACACACACAGTTACCAAGGCTGGGGTTAGAACTCCTACTTAACTAGTTTATCACACTACAGGAGTGCACATTTATGGCACACGTCACAGAGATTACTCACCTATCACATCCCCAAAGGTGTATTTTACGGTTGATGACATCTGCACACTTGTCAAAGTGGACCATTGGAGGTTGTAGTGTCTGTGAATGGACTCAAAAGCATTGCTCCCTACACTGACAAAGGAACACACACATACATCCACACTTTCCATGTCTGGGAATAGAACACCTACCTACATAGTGTATCACACTACAGCAGGATGCAGCTATGGAACACACTATGGAGATTACTGGGCTACAGCTTCCCAGAGGTGTATTACTAGGTGGATGACATCAGCTGCCTTGCAGTTGAGCATTTGGATTGTGGGGAGTGTGGTTAGCCTAGAAAGCATTGCTCTCTCTACACACACACACACACACGCACACACGCACACACGCACACACGCACACATGCACACATGCACACGCACACACGCACACACACACACACACACACACACACACACACACACACACACACACACACACACACTCACACACAGCTGCCATGTCTGGGAATAGATCTCCTACCTAACTACTTTATCACATAACAGCAGTACGCAGTTACAGGATGCGCTATAGAGATTACTGGCCTGCAGTCGTCTCAGAGTCGTATTACTAGGTGGATGACATCAGCTGCCTTGCAAAGGTTGAGCATTTGGATTATGGCTAGCCTAAAAAGCAGTGCTCTCTACACAGTCAGCCAAATATGCACACAAACACACACAGTTGCCATGTCTGGGATTAGAACACCTACCTAACTACTTTTTCACATGACAGCAGTATGCAGTTACAGGATGCACTATAGCGATTACTGGGCTACTGTGCACAGTGGTGTATTTCTAGGTGGATGACATCAGCAGCCTTGCCTAAGCTGTGCATTACAATTATTGGGAGTGTGACTACCTTAAAAGGCATTGCTCTCTACACAGTCAGACAGACATGCACACAAGCACACACACACAGTTGGTAAGTCTGGGATTTGAACTCCTACCTAACTAGCTTATCACACTACAGCAGTACGCAGTTACAGGATGCACCATGGAATTACTAGGCCATAACTCTCCCAAAGGTGTATTTCACATTGGATGACCTCAGCACGCTTGTCATAGTAGGGCTATGGGGACAGCAGTATGTCTGCATGGGCCATTGCCCATTCCTCTAGGGGTTGACATGCCACATGCGGGCACACACAGGGTCATATTTCACAGGTAAGTGTATGCAGTTGCTAGATGACTACTTTCTTGTACAGTCATGTTGCACAGCTGGCACGTGCACCCCATAGTCTGTATTGCTGACAGATACTGTTGGCTAGTATCTGCAGTGAGTGACATCTGCACCTCATGAGTTTGGGGACCTTTGGCTATGTGCTGGGTGGGACAGGCCTGGATTACTCTTTGTCACAGTCACCCTCTTCCACACATCTATGTCTATCTACTTTTGGCTTATTATAGTGTGTTGTCCTTACATATATGTCTATATTCCTATGCACTGTGTGTGCAAGGCATGAGTGGTGCATACTGACGAGTATATGCACTAACAACTGTGACTGCCAGATATGTCTGGTCCACTGGTGTTTGCAGACATGGCCTTCATGTGTTAAATTGTGTGAGCATGCTCAGTGTGATCTTTCAGTATGTTGTTGACTTACATTGCCTTCATTTCTCTGTGTCTGAGCATGCCCAGTGTGACCTTTCAGTATGTTGTTGACTTACATTGCCTTCATTTCCCTAAGTGTCTCAGCATGCCCAGTATGGCCGTCTGTATTGCATGTGTGGGAAACGTCAAGGTAGTTTGTACTGCAGTGCTGCCGTTTGTGTTGTACACCGACAGGTAGCATGCTGTCTCAGCAGGGTATCCATTGATCATTTGGCATTGACGTTTACTACATTTCTGCATAGCGGGGGTTCACACCTGACTATTCCCACATTTCTACACAGGATTTGGGGGGGCACACCTGACAGTTACTATATGTCTACGTAGGATGGGGGCACACCTGACACTTGAACACATTTGCTAGGACTGTACTGGTATGTCGGGTACTCCATTTCATATGTGGTCTTACCTATCATGCTGGCTGGAGGCATACAAGTGTACTACAGATCTTTGCTTATAATTTCCTACATATTAGTGTCTGACATCCTAGCCATCACAACTGACATCCCAATGCATGGCCTGCTGTAGTCAGTCTGTGTAGGCATGGGGGGGTTACACATAGGCCTCATTCAGAGGCCATAGTACAGCATTTGTTTGTGTTTGTCTACACCTGTGCTGCTGGCTGTGACTGTTGTTGGGTATGTGACCCCCCCCGACTGGCATGTGTATGTCTTATACCTTGTGGGTGTCCCAGTACTGAGGGTGGTGCTGCAGGGCTACCTATGTTGGATGCACATAGTAAATTCCCTACACATGGTTAGGCACAGGTAGTGTAATGTTTGGCATCCCTTTTGCTGTATGTGAGAGTCAAAGAGAGGTGTTATTCCCTGGGTTCTTCCAATGTCAGTGCATGTGTTATGCGTTGCCTCTTTGCCAAGGCCAGGGCATACTGGGCACACCTCCTTCTGCCTACTGGGGGAGGCTCAGGTTGTTCCTCCTCAGAGTCACTCTGTGCCCGTGTAGGCTTTGGCAATGGTGGGGGGCTGTGTGGCCCTGCCCCGTGCTGTTCCTGCTGCAGCTGTTTCCACAAGATCATATTGTATAGCATGGCACATACAAGGGCAATTTGGGTACATGTAGCTGGTGAGTACTGCAAGGCTCCACTGGATGTGTCCAGGCATCAGAACCGTGATTTGAGCATCCCAAACACACGCTCTATTATGATTCTTATTTGTGCGTGTGCCTCATTATGGAGTTTGTGTGTGTGCACATTTCTGATTGGTGTTATTAGCCACGGCTCCAGTGCATATCCAGCATCCTCCACTAGGTGACCATGTGGGATGTCCCCATTGGCAAATCTCTGGTACAGCTGTGTCAGATGCCAGATGTGGGAATTGTGATAGCTTCCAGTGCAGCCAGCACACACATTCATTATTATGCCCTGTGCATCGCATACAATCTGGCAGTTGATGGTGGGGAAGCCCTTGTGGTTGATATAGACCCTACCCTGCTCACCAGGAGGTGCTTTGATGCATATGTGAGTGCAGTCTATAGCACCCACTACCTCAAGGTGTTCTGCTGTTTGGTGGAACCATTGCATATTGCTGGACAACACCTCACAGGTGTTGGGGAAATATACGTGCTCACCGACATGTGCTGACATGGCATCCAGGAACTGGTGGAGTACCCTGGATGCTGATGCCTGTGAGATCCCCATCATATCCCCAGTTGGCCTTTGGAAGGTACCTGTAGCTAGTATTCGTAAGCCTATGCATATCTTTGTATCCACTGGGATGTGTTCCCCTCTGTTAGTTCTGTGTGTGAGGTGTAGCAAGCACAGCTCAACAATTTGCTGTAGGAGGTCCCTGTCCACCCTATAGCGCTCCACTATCTCCAGCTCATGTAGCCCTTGGTAGGTTACCCTGGGTCTGTGCACTGTTCTCCGTCTCCTCACTGTGGGTTGCTTGGCGGCATTCACATCCTCACCACCCTCAGCCTCTTCCACAAGTAATTGTATGGTAGCTATTGCAGCCCCTTGCATTTTGCAGTTGTGAGTGTTAAAAGTTCTCCGCTTGTTTACACCGGTGGTGTAAAGTGTGGGAAAAACCAAAGGGGAAGGTGTTTGCATAGTTTATAGTAGTGTTCTGGGCTGGGCTGGTGTGCTGCCTGTGTAATTGGCTGGTTCTGATACATTTCATCTGTCAGCAAAGCTAGTACTCATTGATTACCTTCCTACTGCTGTTTTCCCTTCCCATTGCCTTCCTGTTTCAGCCCGTGTGCACGCCGTGCCGAGTGGTCAAATATGCACACTGCTGCTATTTCCTGGTTTAACCTCTTATTTCTTCCTGTATGACCCAGTGCACAATCCACACACCCGTTTAGCCTTTGTAATGACTGCTAGGCAGGTTTAGACACATCCACTAGCTTAGCTGTACTATGCTAGGAGTAACCCAGGCCACAGGACTCCAATCCACTTGCAGTATGCCTGACACACACCCCCATGATGACACCTACCTTCTAAGTTTGTACCCAGCTATTTATACTCTTACACTGTTGGGATCTGCCTCACATCCTGGGAAAAACTGGGATTCACTATCTTTCCCCTCATTTGCATATGATTGCCTGCTAATGCACAGTTACATGTCTCACACTGAGGCTCCCCCCTTAACAACCACTACTCACTGGCCAGGTTGTCTTCTGTCTTTCATTGACTTGCATGGCTGAATACTGATTTTAGTTAGAATGCTTAATTTATGTTCCTTTTGTTATTTCCCCCCAGTCCCGTTTGCGCACTGCTGCCCTATGCTTAAACAGTTGAGATCGGCTAATAGGAATTAAAAGTTGATTTTTAAAATTTTTGTACTGTTTGCAATGCCAAATGGCCTTATACTTGGTCATTGGCATGCTTACTACACGACATGCAGCCTTTATTTGGGGCTGTCATAGCTCCATTTTGGATTTTGCAGAACTGTACTCGGTTACTAATCGAGTACATTTCTGCTGATTGCACCAGTTCTGCATGGACGGTCGCAAGCTTTCTGGATCACAAATTCACCTCATTTGCATAGATTTCTCCTGCAAATGGGGTGATATGGCTACAAGGGCTTCATCCATGCAAGATTAGTGCAGGAGTGCTTGTGTACACCTCTGCAGGCTGTTTCTGGATCGCACAGCAGACATATTGCTTGCTTGGGCTCCTGCACTGATCTTGCACACCGTGCAAGCTTTTGAGAATCTGGGGGATTGAATTATTAGATGTAGACAGGTAGTGAAAAGAAAATGAAAGGAAAACACAAATTATGGAGGATTTAGGCAAGGACAGGCTTTTGAGTTCAGAAAGAAGTGCTTGACTTCAGTTTTAAAGCAACTGTTATGTTAAACTTTATGTTATTAATAAGTTATTTCATAATATTTCCTATGTTTCTTTTTAAATTTATTTTTAAGGTCTAGAATGTATTTATTCAGGTCCTTGTATGGCTTGTGTCAGTATTTTTACATTGCAATGAGTTACATATATAGGCTTTTTGTTTGTCTTGTATTTCCAGCTTTCTTTTTAATTTCTGTTTCTCTTTAGTCAAGCCACATACAAACAATTATCAGATTGTTTGCTGGTATATATTTGTAAAATATTATTTGCATTCTATAAAGAGACATATAATAAACAGACTGCATCTTTGGCCAAGCCTTAAGAACACTTTCTACATCTTTCTCTGTATTTTTAAAGGCTAATAGTTTTTGTAACACTGACTCAGCAGTACTCATCAGTATTTGTTTTAAATTAAACATTATATGTCTTTCTAAAGTCAAATGAATGATGAGAAAGATGACACCTAAAAATCCAACAGTTATCTATAGGGGAGACATATGTCCTGTGTTCTTTTGTTTTATTTCTTTTTAAAGCAACATGGCTTAGCACCCTCAGTTTTAAATATGTTCCTGCAAGCACAATACGGTTGTAATAATGGACATCTATTGTGCATATCAGAGTGCTTCAATCTTCTGTCAGTCAACTACTCAACCGCTTCCTCAACATCCTGATGGAACATGTATCTGAGCACATAGTGATACCTTCAGCACTAGTAGAGTAAACCCTGTTATAAGAGGTTTTCACACTGTGGCAGAAATCTAAGACATTAGGAGTATGATGCAGATGTGCAAAATTAACTGTCAATGTTTTTAGCTACATCAATAGGCATGAACAGGACCTTAACCAGTCCTGGTCCTGCACATGTTCATCACTAGGTTAAGATTTTGTGCTCACCATATATAATACTCTCTAAATATTCTCCTTAAGCAGAATACTCTCAAAATCTCACTGAAAAGACAAAACAAATTTTAAAATATAACTGCTGCCTATACACTCCATTAAGTTGCACACGGGCTTTCTCTTTAGCAACTTCTACCTCTATAAAATCTTAGAATGCATAAAGGTAAGTACTTATTGTGTATAAATGTAAATAGAAATGTAGCCACTCTGTGTTTAACTGGAACTATGTATAACGCTGTGGCGACCCCTAACTGAGAAAAGCCGAAAGAAGAAGATGTATAATGCAATGTAAACAAGCTGAACTTTTCTCCTCAGGCCTCCATTGAAAATGGATATTGCCTAGTTGGACTTTCCCAATAAAGAAAAAGACACATAAATAAATAAATACACAAATAAACATGTGGTGTACGGTTATGTTTAGCATGATCAACATTATGTGCACCATGACACTCAGAAATAACAATCTTACATCATCTACAACTTCTACACCAAAGCTGTACCACATTAGTGGCTCATTAATGATGTAGAATAGCGACTTTCACCTCAACACCTCTGCCCAACTCCAATAGTGCAGAGGAGACAATACACTCATATCCATAATTGCACAAGAAACATCACAGAGCAAGCTTTATCACATTAAGGTGATATTCTATTGCCCAGATGAGAGACAGTCAGCTGCAGTACAGCTCTGAGAAAGCAGTGAAGTCCACATTGCATGCTGTGTCTTTCACAGCATGACCCTACACACTCTGACAACTTCACTGGCACAATTAATAAGGTACGAGTATCCTGGTAAATACTCTGAGTCTGAATCAGCAGTGCCACCACATCATGCTATTATTTGGCATTGTTAGACAAGAGTTAGGAACATATAGGGCCAACTCCTGCAACATCTGCTTTCCTAATGGTAGTAATCTGTTGTATGCAGACACATGAATAAACATTAGTAGAGAAATGCTGGAGACACTACTATGAGATGTATAACCACTGCTAATTATTCAAATGTGTGAATGTTCTTCCAACCTGGATTCTGCACCTACTTCAGTAAAGCAAATTCCAGGAATCATTTTACTCAGTTATGCAGTCAAATGCCATTTTTATAAGACAGTGTGGTGCTGGCATTAATGAAATACAAACAGACTTTTTGACTCGTGCATGATAATCTGCTATTAGCCATGTCTAGTACATGTAAATTGTGCACAGCACACTAACATATGAATACCATGCCTCTGACAGTGTTTCTAGCACACCCACATTTCATTGAAAAAATGTACAGTTCTGATGTATCGGATGTGCACATGCATGGAACAACACATAAACTGCAGTGAATACAATACATATTAACTTCTTAGTAGAAGAAATATGGACAAAGTCAAAAGTAATGAGGGGACAAAAGCCCAGAAATATGGACAAATTTTAAATACTGCTCTTATAAATGTAGAGAGTTACCAGCATAACAGATTTCTGTTACTATGTAATCTCTGAAGGATATAAAGTCTAAAACTCAAATGTCTGTCATTATTTAATTACTTCAATCCTCAACAATTTGCCAGAAAACCACAAATTTTATGATGAGCAGACATAAGATCTGAGGCATAATTCTGGACATTTTGTGAAATTTTGAACAGATGAGAAGTATGGAATACCCACCCGAGGCTGATTCCATGCAGTTTCCAAACATTAATACAACTCTACTTGTGTTTTTGTAAGAATGTATTTGGCTAACTAAAACACTGCAGTAAGATTAAATATGGATATCCGTGCACAACATTTAAATACCTACCATATAGGAAAAGCAGGGCATTATTGACACATGACATATAACATTATAGTGCACAAAAAAGAAAGAAATCTAGGGGCACCCCTGGACAAACATATATGTCCACTCTTAATCCTGTTTGGATGCATCTTGAATGGCAAATAACATAGCACAGTAAGTTACTGCATGTATGCCTGTATGCCTTGCATCCCTCTTTACGGAAACCATGAACATGTGAATTCAGTGGGCATGCATAAATGAGCAGTCATCATCATGTTGTGCTAGCACCTCTCTAAGAAGGCAGATATAGTCTGTGAATATGGGTAAGGATTGTGATAGGCTTTGTGACAATCAATGAAATTCACAGAATGATGCAGTGTAGGAAATAATTCTGTGGCTTCAGGTAGTGCAGGATTTGATTTTCTCTTGTTTATTTACCAATTTAACTCAATAAACTACTTGATATTTCAACAAGGTGTCGTTATTCCTTCAACAGGGAGGACATCAGAGAGTCTCCTAGATTTACTAGCTAAAGTGACTTTATCTAGGCTAATCATTTCCACTAGGTTTCTTATACTGAAAACAGGCTTAGCATGAGAAGCAGTAAAACTTCCTTTGCAACTCTGCACTTACAGAAAATGCATCTGGCCAGGCATTAAATTAAAATATATGTGCAATGATTCATGGTGTATACTGAAGTACTCAGTAGCAGCTATATGAAGGGTGCAGGGATTCAAAGGCACTCTATAATGCATTTATTAGCAGACTGGGATAACCCACTGGACACAAGTGTCCCTTTCAGAGACAGAACAGAAGCATTGTGTGGTTAAGTGACTTGGTAAGATTCACACAGCAGACAAAGCAAGAGGGAATCAAATCCAGCACATTAACATATCATAGACTTAATCATCTGCAATAAGTGCCAGAGAAGCACTGTTGTGACCCAACACAGTGCATTGCAAACCCACGTGCCTGCAAAAACAAGTTAAATTAAACACTTTTTCAGAGTTAAAATATTAACATTAAATCCAGAAACCTTATGCTGTTCAGTTAATTCACAACCAAATAATAACTGTCAACAGCCGACAAAACAAGACAACCAAGAATTATGCCAAAAGAACATGACCAATATAATGATGCCCTGTTTGCTACAACTGACTCCTTCCTTTACACCATAACTATTATGTGATACAGAAATCAAGGTGCAGATTCAGTAAAGCCTGCACAGTCTGCAAAGATCATGTGCACATCATGGCACATTGTGCACATGGTAGCACACTGTTCTGTATTCAGTAAGCATCTGTACATGGTGTATAGAGCTGCACAAACATGGTAAACATTGAGGCATGCTAATTACAGCATAAGCAGCTGAACTGTATGCTAATCAACCAAATCAAGATGGAGAAGATATTCAACAAACTATAAAGCAATCATATAGACATGGTGTAGGTTTTCCCCTGAGAATTCCAAAACTTATTGGAATAGAGCCATGGAATGTACTCTACTCAGAAACACTGCCAGGGACTGCAGTTGCTGTTATACATATGCATGTGCAACAGGCACAAGTCTATGCTGCTCCTGTTGCTGCAGCAAATAGACCCTGGCCAAGAAGGAGAAGGGTATGTAGACCCCTGTTAACTTACCATAATCTGCATGATGTGAAAATTGTAGAATGCTACAAGGTGGGTAGAGTCACACTACAGGAAATCTGCAACCTCTGTCATCCTCAATGGAGAGTGAAGCAAGCTGAGGTAAAGCAGTACCTGTGGAGACTAAGGTATGTGTAGCACTTAGTTTTAGTGACAGGAATCTTTCAGAGGCCAACAGGGCATATGCTGGGGATATCACAGAAATCAGCATTTAGGATCCTTCATCAATTCCTGAATGCTATGCTATGCTGTGCTACAACATTCCACTGATTACATACAAATTTCCCCGTACACCCATGGAAGTATTAGGATGACTACACAATTGCAAGAGCAAAACTCTTGAAACCCAACTTTTGATGTGGAAACACACAAATAGTACTTGGCACCCCCACCCCCAAAACAACAGGAAAATGACTGTTTGTAGAATCCAAGGAATAACACATAATTGTTAACCTGTTATGAAAGCTTTCCACACAATTTTCACAAACTGTGTAGACATGTACAACACAAAGGTAAATTGTATATGATTGCTAGGCGCCTTTCACTGTGCCCAGTAATCGTATACAGCCAGTGTCTATGGTACATCTTAGAAACATTACACCCCTGTGTCACTGACAAAATAGTACTATATATTACCATGGAATAAGATGGAAAAGACTGTATGGTAACCAGTGTTAACAATAACACATATAATGACATTTAATAAGGCTGTCCGTCTATGCAAGTCAATGCATAGCAAAAATGCCAATGTCAAGAGTGAAGTATAAGAAGTGCATACATACAGATAGTTTAATCCCCTATTTTTATATATATATATATATATATATATATATATATATATATATATATATATATATATATATTTATATATGGGTCTACCTGATAATATCGAAAGCCGACATAGTCAAAGACGGATTCATCAAGAGACATCCATGAAAACCCACTTCACTGACACCCAGATGAACAAACTCCTTCCCATGGTAAATGATAAGTCACCCAAACACACACAAAACCAACACCGGAACAATCAAAACCAACCAAAGTGGGGAGCTATGCCCCCCCACACCCACCAATATGGGGGGTTGTGCCCCCCTCAAATTAAATATACCAACTCTGAGATCACACCACAGTTTGGGAAAGGACAAATTTCACCTTCACGGCCAACAGGTTATTTACCTGGGAAGGATTTTATTCATCTGCTCTGTTAATGAAGTAGGTTTTTATGGATGTTGTCTCGATGAATCCATCTTCAATGATGTCAGATTTTGATATTCTCAAGTAGATCCATATATATATATATATATATATATATATATATATATATATATATATAAATAACAGTTTTCTTTGTAACATGTGAACAAATGTAGCATGTACCTTAAATTACAAGCATACCTTAGTAACATCTGAAGCCTTCTGTGCAGATAAATCTACAGTAATGTCAGTCCTCTTTGTTATACAAATACACAAGTCCTCTCATCTTCAAGTTCCCTAACTACACGGTTACCTTGTTATGGTGCAGATTCATGCCTCTGAGCATGGTGAATATGCAAATTAGGTGTGAACTCATTAGAATTGCTGAATCCCAAACTTTTGAATTTGTATAGCAGATGTAAACATAGTGTTGGCACTACCTCAGTGTTTGTTGCTAATAGATTGCAACTGTGAATGGTTAGTAGGAGGGAAAAGGAAGATAAAACAATTCAGACTCCCTTACCTGCAGTGGGTATGTCAGCCAAGATACACTTACAAAGTGTAGAAGTGATTGTAGTATGGTTTTAAATGGAAGTGAGAAGCACACATTTCTCAGTTTCTGTTCACTAGTATCCAAACTCCTCTGCCTTTGTTAAAAATTGTATATTATTGTCATTTAATATTCTCATACAGTGATACAAAATGCTTTATAGACTGCATGTCTGAAATTACTGCTCAGATAAGAGAAGAATGAACATGATACAAAGAGAAGGCAGAGCAGCATTGCTGCAAACAATACTCATGAATGGCTGTGTGATCAGTCATTGCACTAAATATGCAATTAACATATGTACAAACAACTGAGAATGTACAAGTGTTAATACTATTGATGAAATGAGGCTTGCTTGTATGCACAATGATTTGTATTCCTGCTGCAAAGCTGTTTCTGTGGCAAAGAGGGATAAAACACCCTTACTGTGTTTTGTAGGTTCATTGGTGTAACAGCTCAAATCCAGACTTGTGTAATATTCTGTAATGTGTGCTAAAATATATTTTGTAATGTTTATGTTTTTTTCTTTATTAATATTTGTGTGGCTTGCCACTTAGTGCAAACACAGTGAAATGGATAAATCAAATAACTTTCATGTAATGTACTTTGATGATGAAGACTGCATAAATTACACCTGTGAATGAAGAGTGTGTCTAGCAAACCTGGTAAACATAATGAATCACACAGTATATACTATCTGTAGATCATGGTTCAAGTCCCACATTTGTCTTTTAAGGATGAAACCTAATAAACACTGCTTAGAAGGATAAAATAAGGTAACTGTTTCATGTCACATTTGCACATCACTTACCTTCATACAAACAAGGTCTAATGGAGCAGACAGGAAGCAGACAGAAGTCAATTTCACAATGGATGCATTGTTGCATTTTTGCTTACTATCACACAAACCCACTAAGTGGCATTGCTCGACAGTCAGCAATCTTCCACAATACCTGCAGGTCCAGAACACGTGCAGACAGGAAGCAGAAAGTAGACAATTTCAAAATGGATACATTGCATTCTGTATGGTTTGCCACCCTGCAAACACAGTAAATTGCACTGTGCAGTGATCAGCACACATAAAGAATAATGAATTTGATGCCTAGTTGTTCCTGTGCAGCAGTTGTAAGTTAAGAATTATGGTATAGATAAGCCTGGGATCTAATCCAGCTAAGCCAAACTTTTATTATTAATGCCCCACTTCAGTTTATATAACAATTAACAGTATAAAAATACTTACGCATAGGAATAAATATCTATAGCATGTGCAGTGAGCATTCGCAGGATATCAGAGTTATATTACATATGTAACTGTGGGTATCAGTACAATTATGGTTGTACAATTACAGAGTCAGAGTAATGCTTGCCACTCACTTTTATAAAATATAAAACAATGCAAACATATAGGTTCATAGGTTGATACTAGGCTATCTGCTCTAGGGCATTTATAAGCCTAGCCAGAGTGTGTTTGGCTTTTGCCTCCCTTTTAGATTAGTTAACTGTGCCTCTGTATAGTAGGTCACAGAATATCTATAAATAACAATGAATATGTATAGCACTGAAGCTCATATGAATAAATGTGTAAATGAGGGCATACTGAATTATGTTTCTGTAATTATATTTATCTTTTTTGGTATGGATGGACTTCAAACTTCACTGATAGTCATACACACATGAATTAAATGTGGTAACATGAATTGGCAGGAAAACACTCAAGTGTTGTTCTCCAATTGGCTATATAACAAGGTTGCGTTGTTGTCGTCCCTGTTTGTTGAGGTGACAGTCCAAATTCAGCCAATATTCTATACATATTTTGATTTTACACTGTTGAAGAAGTGGATAGCTATGGTTCTTTTCTATCTCCCTCCTTCACATTCCTATATTGATTTCCCTTTGTTCTTGCTCAAGTTGTCCCCCATTTCACCAGTTTCCTAATTACTCCATTTTAAACGTTTAATCTGGTCAAAAAATAGAATCACACACCACACATGTAAGTAAAAAATCCTCAATGAAGCCCTTCACTTTTTTTCGTCTTTGTTTATGTGGAGTTTTGTATCACACATCAATGCCGAGCAATGGTGAATGTCTCTTCAAGTCCTATGGCATGGTTTGGTTATCTCTGCACAATGCTGCTTAAACCTGCTGCTCTAAGGAAACACACAATTAAAGTAAACTATCAAATAACAAAGCAGGAGATTCACCTTTTCCAATGTGGTTGGTAGAATCTGGAACAAGCTTCCTGACACACTCACTTCTCTCTCCTCTACACAACTCTTTAAGAAACACCTCAGATATTATCTAAAAGGACAATGGCTTTGTCCCTGCTCTAAGACTGATTAAAACATACTTTTACTTTTTTGCCCCCCTCCTCTCATGCTGTTTAACAAACCCCACCCCTGTGAGTCACTGACTTTTGACTACCAACCCCCTTTTTACCTGCTCTTTGTCTTGCCTTCCCTCTACTTTATTTTTTTCTTTTTCTTTTTCTTTTTTTCTTTTTCTTTTCTTTTCTTTTCTTTTCTTTCCCTTACTTTGTGATTTTGGATTTAAGTTTCTTGTCTCTCAAATGAATGTTGATGCTTAATTATGTTAACTGTTGCATGACTGTATTTGCAACCCCTCTGTAGAATTAAAATATGATTATGCTATATCTACTCTAATGTCTCTGTACAGTGTTCACAATACTAACTTCTTGTTATGCTGTATAATTGTAGCTAGTCTTTTTTTTTGCTAAGTTTTTAATACCTTAATGAATTTGTACATGGAGCTTTTCTCCCCGGGCCTCTGCTGAAAATGGATATGTATCCAGCTAGACTAGCCCGGTCAACAAAAATAAATAAATAAATAAAATAAATAAATAAACTAAAGAATTATTCATTTGCATTATGAACACATATTTAAAATTATTAGAAATAGATGGATCCAGACCCTGTATCATCTGGACTCAAAATAAAAATCTCACTGCAATTACACCTGCTGTCACAGGGTCAGGTTTGCAGATGGTGCATTTCCTACACTCAGTACTATCCAAAGTGTTGACTGCCATGCCTCTCCAATTAATGTGTTTGTGTGGAGGTAAGCAAACCAACAGATCTTTCACAATTTTATCAGTAAGCAGAAGCCCACATTTGCTCATCACTTAACTAAGTGCAAATGGAGAAAGCAGCATAAATACTTTTATAAGGTTAGACAATTTATGACACATTTTTCATATGAACTATTTATGAACACCATAGTATCTGTTATATGTATCTACCATAGACAGTATGGATAAGTACTTCTCAGGTTTAAGTAGGAGTTCTTCAATGTGTATCTTGCATTGGCAATCACTTTGACATCGATTGTGTAAACCCACTGCTTGGTGGTGGATTATGGAAAGTGCACATAGCATGTTTTATGTATGTTTACTGTCCACATAGGTTTTTATCCCATTAAAGTACATATAAAAACACAACAAAAGGGAAAGGACTGTTTTAAGGACAGAACAAATATTTACTCTGTAGTCCTGCATAACCTGCACCTATGCCCTTGAAATGTGTACATCTTTATACTGACAGTACACATTCACATTGTCTAATACTTGTAGTAATGTGGACAGCTGTTTGCATATAGTTTGTAAAGCTGTCTCTTAAAGCATATCTGCACATTGGAAACTAAACAGCAAATACTACACTTTGCACACTCATAAATCTGGTAACATGCAGAACGTTAATACCTTGACAGTCGTACATGGCTAGCCATCTATTTCATACAGACCTCTTAACATATTCTCTCAAACATCCAACGATAATGTCATCCACTATAAATTGTCTGACAGGATTGCAAAAGTCAGGATTGTCCTGTGGTGCTGACATTAAGTACTAAGTTCTGTAGTTGCTGTATTGAATGAGGTAGGGGTTCTAAACTCACTGCAGTGAATGTGTGTGTGTGTGTGTGTGTGTGTGTGTATGTGTGTGTGTGTGTGTGTGTGTGTGTGTGTGTGTGTGTGCGTGTGTGCGTGTGTGCGTGTGTGTGTGTGTGTGTCTAGTCAGAACAGTGTAACTATGTAGCCTGCAGTCATCGTTACAATCCCATGGAGTACAAATATTTTGATAGCTGTACATGTCTGCACATCCATTTTATTTAGGCCTCCCAAAATCTTTTATCAAACAAAATGATGATGTCATCCACTAAATATTGTCCAGCAGCAGTGTAAAAGTCAAACTTATGCTGTGGTGCTTGCATTAAATACTGGGTTCTCTAGTCAGTGGTCTAAGTGAGGTAGGGATTCTAATCTTACTGTAGTTAACTAGTGCCTGTGTTCATGTTTCACTTGCTTGATATTCAAGAGAGCATTTTACATCAGCATGTGGGACCCTGCTATTACCATCTTCTTCACACCAGAAGCTGTTGATGCCATCAGTTATAAAGTGTTGTCTGAGACTATAAAAATGAGACTTGTGCTGTGGCTTTTGTGTTAAGTACTGTGCTCTGTACATAGTTTGGTAGGGCTTCTGTTCCACTGTGGTCAACTGGGGTGTCTTTGTTTGTTCAGTTGATTTACATTCAAGAGACAATTTTATTCCAGCACCTGGGACACTGCTGTTACCATCCTCTTCTCAACAGACACAGCTGATGTCATCAAAGTGTTGTCCGCCACTCTAAAAATCAAACTTGTGATGTGGCACTTGCGTTAAGTACTGAATTCTCTATTTGGTGTACTTAGGTAGGGGTTATAATCTGACTCTGCGCAACTGTGTGTGTGTATGTGTGTATGTCTGTGCTCACTTGGTTGACATTCAAGAAACCATTTTACACCAGCATGTGGGACACTGCTATCACCATCCTCTTCTCTCCAGATACTGCTGATGCCATCATTTATAAAGTGTAGTCTTACTCTAAAAATCCAGACTTGTGCTGTGGCACTTGTGTTAAATACTGTGTTCTGTAAAGGGTTAAGTGGGGTTCTGTTCTCACTGTGGTCGATTAGTGTATGTGTGTTTGTCCAGTTGTCTGACACATGAGAAGTCATTTTATACCAGCATGTGGGACACTCCTACTATCATCCTCCTCTCACCAGACACTGATGATGTCATCAGTTATAAAGTGTTTTCCAATACCATAAAAGTCAGACTTGTGCTATGGCACTTGCATTAAATAATAACATATCTTAATACAGTTTGTACGTTCATCTGTTTGTTTGAAATCAAACAGGTCAGCTTGTACTGTGTTGTCTAACTTCCACATAATGCTTGTAAGCATTTTATGTTGAGTTTTTTTTTTTTATCAAGTGACTCATAGTAGCCTTCTTCAATAAGTTTTATGGTTTTACTTGTTGCCATAATGGATGTTAGCGGTTATGGAAGACTACCTGGCTTCTTTGATGATGTAAGTGATAAAAGCATAAATCCTACTATGCATTCAGGTCCTCAGTAGTAGATGGATCTTATTTGGTGCCTATCGTGACTACTAACCCAACTACAAGATAATTTTTCAGGTAGCAAATCATGTACATCAAGCAGTTCTACACAGATTGCACCTGGAACGGTAAATGTTACATCTGTTTTTTTAACCAAAGGAAACCGCGAGTTTCTTTGGTACAAAACAACAAGCCAAATGTTAAATGTAACTTGCACATGATTTTCTTGAACACTTTAAACCATTTTGGGTTTAACCAATCACTCGAACAACATACTATTTATAATGAGAGTAATAGTTCTTTAACCAATTGAAAGAACTTGCTATATGAGTTGGAAAAACAAATTATTTAGGTTAAAATGACAGCACTTGAAATATGCCAACTGGAACAATGTAGTTTAAATAAACAAGTTCTTGAGCAGTTGATTACAAAGATAAATTTGATAGTTTAAAAGAACAGGTGGAGAAATTAGATAATGATATTAAAAATATGTTTTTAATAAGGTTCTTGAATTGTATAATGGTATAACAACAAAGGTTGAACATCATGCTGCAACCATTATTTATAGAAAAAGAAGGAAATTAATCAGAGATGCAGAAATGTTTAGCAAAGGTATTGCATACCCAGTGGGTACAGGCACTAGATCAGATATTGTGCTTATTTATCAAGATTTAATGACATCAAACAGAACATAAAAAATCAAGTACTGTTTTCAAGCAACAAATTTAATAAAAGTTTTCCATTGTTACAAGTTAATGAAACTAAAGCAACTACAATTATTTCTGGGTAAAGCCATGGTTTTGGCCAAACAGTTAACATTGTTTCACCTTCCCCTTTTCAGAGCATCACACAGAAGAATGCAGAGGGGAATTATAATTGCTTATAAGGAAAATGGAAAGTGAAATCTAGGGGCAAAGAGTTGAGAATATAACTATTAATTGTTTAGTTATTAACTTAAGAAATTTTCAGTTAGACACTAAGCACATAAATGTACTTGAGAAAAGATTTAGTTTTATTCTTTCAAATACAGCCAATTTGGCAAATGCCCTGAACTATCTTACGTTATTTTCACATAAGCATAATTTACATTTTATTTTATATGAAGTTAAATGCTTTACAAACAATTCTACACAACATGTTAGAAAAAGAAGTGTTTATAATCCTACATTACCCCACATATTACAAGTGTTTTTAGATACCTGTGAACAAGATGTGAATATTGGGTAGAAATGGGTGAAGGCTGCCAGCCTAGCCAAATAGAATTTGATACATAATTCTAGCATTTGTAAATATAAATGTAAAATACAGGCGTGTTTCTTAAATGAAAGAAAACACTGTAAAATGTTGAACTTCAAAATTGTAGCAACATTGCCATCGACTGTAAGGAAAACTAAGTCAAGCATTTCAAATCTTTCTTTTGAAATTAAAATTATTTCAACACTGCCTTTGATGTTTTCCAATTCGGCAATGGTCCAGCTAGATGAAGGCTTCCTGCATATTGTTTTAAGGCTAAAATTAATGACCAGAATTTACATGTGGAATGTCCTTTATTGATCTAAGTGAAAAATAATGTAAATGCAGTTTCTGTGTGGCCTGGGAACCAGGAAGGTGTAAAAGATGATGTAATGTTTAGCAGAACTGCAGTTTCAATTTAAACAGAACCAGCGATTATTGAGCATTTTTGTCTGGATATACAACCTAGAGCACTGCCTGTTGTCTTAAGTAAGTTATCTTAGAAGTGTGTTTTCTTGTAGAAATAGCTAGGACTATAAAGATTAGACTAAGTGTTTTTCTGTTATTTCAGAACTGTACTACTGAATTATTTTAAGCTTCTGTGTGATCTCTCTACTCTTGAATAGCACTGTGGTATAGTAGTATTGTCTTGTGTTGTAGTATTTATTATTAAATATTTTTAAAACCTTTTAACTGTGTCTGGTTTGTCTAGAGATAAGTTAAGCTCTAGAGTACATTGCATATTTATAGAGTTTATTGTACAAGGCTACTCTAATAAGCTTTAAGACTGTTTAGTCACACTTACCAATTGGATAATAATATTGCACAGTAATAATTGGACACCCTTTTAAGGGCCTTTTAGTAGCTGATAAATATTAGCTGGTGGTGGCAGTAATTACTACCGTGCAGTCTGGGTATAGGGGCACAGCTGGAGAATCTGTGTCAGCCTTTCCCAGGAGTATGTGTAAAGTTGTATAAATACTTATCTCAAAGTGTGTGTATGTGTGAGCTACTTGGGAAGGGACATGAAGCACTGGTTGGACAGAGAGGGTACTGGAGGTTAGCTTACCAGCTAGGCTGAGATCTGGACCCTATAGCTGTGCCAGTGGGGAGTCTTATTGGGGACCTGGGGAGCAAGGGAGTGACCAGTTCTCAACTGATTATGACCTCTGTGTGCTCTTAAGGGAAATTGCACTTTACTGTGTGTATTTGTTATCCTTTTCTCCTATATGAGATTCTGGTGTTAGTGGTGAGGATTGAGGCTCCTTGATTGTTGGGCCAGGGCACGGGCATCACATATTAATTGCTGGCAGTGGTGGAATATCCACCTCACATATTAATTGCTTGACAGTGGTGGGATATCCACATCACATATTAATTAGTTGCCAAATACTAATTGGCTTGTAGTGGTGTGTGAAGAGTGAATCCTGTAGCTTATGTATAGTGATCTATGAAGGTGTTTTGTACTCTAAAACAGCCATACAGTGAATACTCAGAGTTCAGATCACAATTATTTTATTTCTTTTGTTAGCTTAGTTAGTCAGGGTGAGCAGGCAGCATGTCAGCAGAGGAGTATGTAAAGCTGACAAGGAGCCAGCTGGTGGAGATGTGCCAGGCTAGGGGACTGGTGCATGGAAACATGACTAAGGCAGACCTGATTGCAGCCTTGGTTACAGCTACATCAGAAAACAGTATTCAGGAGGACAATCAGACTGGCAGTGGAGATCCAATATCCTCAGAGAATGGATAGCTCAACCTTTCTGCGAAGGACAATCAGACTGGCAGTGGAGATACAATATCCTCGGAGAATGGACAGCTCAACCTTTACTGCAGTGGACTTAAAAATCCAGCTGGAGCTAAAGAGACTTGAGTTGGAATCCAGGTGTTTGGAGATAGAAGCCGAAGAAAAGGAGTGTCAGAGGAGGCATGAGAGGGAAATGCTGACTTTTCAACAGAGTCATGGAGCTAATGAGGAAGGGAGTAACTGGACCCCAGAAGCACAACAGGTCAGTAAATTTCTTCCGCAATTTAAAGAGGGGGATACTTTTGATAGTTTCATTCACATGTTTGAGAGGGTATGCAAACAGTATAGTGTTGACCACAGGCTCTGGGTACGGTTCCTGACCCCCTTACTCCATGGAAAACTGTAACTCTTTTGTCAAAAATGCCTGATGCTGTTTGTTTTAATTATACTGCTATAAAAAATGTCTTTTAGAATGTTTTAAGATAGCACCTGAAATGTATAGAAAAATGTTTCATGAGCATAGACGCAAGGCAGATGAAAGTGTGTGTAAATATGTTGCTGAACTGAGCACTTATTTTCATAGCTGGGTGAGTGGATGTCAGGTCACCACTTTTGAAGGGCTGGCAGACCTTTTGGTGAGGGAACAAGCCCTTAGCACTTTGCCTGAGAACACGAGGATCTGGTTAGCTGATAGACAATGTGCTACTTCAGATGAGTTGGGGAAGAAGGGAGACCTATACTTGGCCACAGGGCAGCCCTGCACAGGAAGGGGACCCCCAGTACTGCTCATGAGTCTAAAGGAACCCATGATGGGCAGAACAGACTGCCACAAAAGAATCTGCCAGTAACAAGGGAAGTCACTAGTCCAGGTACACATCCAGGAGTTAGGGTTAAATGTTTTGAATGCAATCAGTGGGGCCATGTGGCATATAGATGTCCACAGAGGCAAGGTGGGGAATCAAAGGTGAGGGAGCCAGTAAGTGGGAAAGTCAAAATGCCAATAGTAGATTGTCTTGAGACAACAGGGGTACTAAACTACCATCCTGCAGATGTCCTGAGAGGGAAGTATTTGAAGGAGGCAGTACCATGTGCTTATGTAGTTACACATGATCAGGCTAGGAGACAAGCATGTGGGACTGGTAGCCTGGGGATACCCAGACAGACTGCATACTTGCAGCCAGGACTGTTGAGGTGATTACTTCAGGGAGTGAGCTACACTATAGCAGTGAGACTGAAGGTGAGCCACAGCTGCTTGTGGGTACTGATGTTCCCTTGGACAGGGTAACTGCAAAGGTAGAGGTGAGTAGTAGTATCCAGGCTGACAGTGAGGCATCACTGTTAGAGGGTGCCAGACTTCCTGTGGAAGGGGATCTGGGAAGGGTTACAAGGAGAAAGTTGAGACAGGCTCAGCTCTCAGACGCTACATTGCAAGGCCTGAGGTAGGTAGCTAGCGAGGCACCTGATTCTCATGGGAAAGGGGAATCTGTATACTGGGGCAAAGGGTTACTGTACAGAGAGTGGACCCCTGATGGAGAGCTAGAAGGTGAGAGAGTACAGTAGTTGGTAGTGCCTAGAGCCTATCATCTGGCACTTCTAGCCATAGCCCATGATATTCCCTTTGCAGGTCATACGTGCATAAAACATACAAATAGGCATATTATGCAAAACTTCTATTGGCTTGGAATTTCCAGAGATCTAACAGGATACTGCAGGACCTGTGAGCAGTGCCAAAAGGTAGGCAAGGCAGGAGACAAAGTGAGAGCTCCTTTGATGCCTTTGCCTGTGATTGTGGAGCCAATTGTGTGTCCTCTGAGTACCGCAAGTACCACAGGGAAAAAGTATATCCTAGTGGTAGTTGATTATGCTACACGATATCCTGAGGCAGTGGCTTTGTCCTCCACTGAGGCAGAGAAGGTGGCAAATGCTTTGTTAGAGATTTTCAGCAGGGTAGGTTTCCCAAAAGAAATATTGTCTGACAGAGGTGCTGATTTCATGTCAGACCTGCTGGCTTGTCTGTGAAAGTCCTGTGGGGTGAAGCACATGGAGACTACCCCCTACCATCCCCAGACTTATGGTCTTGTTGAGAGGTTAAATGCTACATGCATTTGCAGATCAGTTTAAGAGGGAGATGGACAAATATTTGCCCCATCAGTTGTTTTCCTACAGAGAGGTTCCCCAGGAATCCACAGGTTTTTCACCCTTTGAGTTGCTGTATGGGCATAGGGTGAGGGGACCTCTAGATTTAATGTGAGATGAGTGGGAAGGTGAGTGCGAGTCTCACAAGGAATCTGTTGTGGCATACGTCCTAAACCTCAGGACAAGGCATCAGGGAACTCATAGGCTTGGCCATGGAGAACCTGGCAGAAGCCCAACAACAGAAAAAGGTGTGGTATGACAGGAATGCTTGAGCTAGAGAGTATGCTGTGGGGCAGCAGGTAATGGTTCTCATTCCTGTCAGACACAACAAGCTGCAAGCAGCTTGGGAGGGACCC
This sequence comes from Protopterus annectens, assembly GCF_019279795.1. Taxonomy (NCBI): domain Eukaryota; kingdom Metazoa; phylum Chordata; order Ceratodontiformes; family Protopteridae; genus Protopterus; species Protopterus annectens. The sequence continues at coordinate 1,430,503,295 of NC_056732.1, read as the reverse complement.
TACAAGGTGGAAAGAAAGGTAAGTGATGTTAACTACATGGTGGAACTGCTAGGCTGACAGCAGGGGCACAAATTGTAACATGTTAACATGATGAAACCTTAGCATGATTGGGAGGCCCTTGTGCTGAGCATTTGGAGTGGATTGCAGGAGGAGTCTGAGGGAGATCTGGGGACTGATCTCCTCATTAAGGCTCGGGCTGACACCTCAGTGGAAGGGGTAGCAATGTCCCAGAAGCTATCTCCTACCCAGGTTAGAGAAATCTGAGCAGTGTTGCAGGAATTTGGGGACATGTTCACTGGAAAACCAGGGTGCATCCATCTGGTGCAACACCGGGTGGATATAGGACCCCAAAGGCTTATTAGGCAGGCCCCTTATAAGGTGTCTGAGAGAGTTAGACAGACTCTGCGGGAGGAGGTACAGGAGATGTTGGAACTAGGGGTGATTTAAGAGTCCAACAGTCCCTGAGCCACCCCAGTGGTGCTGGTGCCAAAGAAGGATGGCGGCACCAGATTCTGTGTGGACTACAGGAAATTAAATAGTTACACAGACTCAGATGCTTATCCCATGCCTAGGACGGATGAGGCTGTAGAGCAGCTGGGTGGGGCTAAGCATCTTACAACCATTTATCTTACTAAGTGTTACTGGCAGGTGCCCTTGACTACCAGTGCTAGAGATAAGTCAGCTTTTGTGACTCCTTTTGGCTTGTACAAGTTCACAAAGATGCCCTTTGGGAGGAAGAATTCCACAGCGACTATCCAGAGGCTGGTAGATAATATCCTATCAGGAGCAGGAGGGTTTGCCCTTGCTTACCTAGATGATATTGATATCTACAGCCATTCCTGGCAAGTGCACCTTCAGCATGTCAGGGAGGTGCTGGGCAGACTACAGAGGGCAGGGTTGACTATTAGTCCAAGCAAATGTCAGGTGGGTATGGCAGAGGTCTCCTACCTAGGACATAGAGTGGGGAGTGGTAAGATAAGACCAGAACTGCCAAAGTGGAAGCCATTCAGGCATGGCCTGCAACTGTTACCAAAAAGCTGGTGAGGACATTTTTAGGGATAGCAGGGTACTACAGAAAGTTCTTCCCCTGTTATAGTACCATAGCTGCACTCCTCACAGACCTAACAATAAAGAACAGGCCAGATAAGGTAGTGTGGTCCCCAGAATGTGAGCAGGCATTTCAGAAGCTTAAAGAAGCTTTGGGAGGACTCCCTGTGTTAGCCAGTCCAGATTACAGCAAAGAATTTGTTGTGCAGGTGGATGCTTCAAACCATGGAGTGGGAGCTGTACTTAGCCAGATTTCTTCAGAGGGGGAAGAGCACCCAGTGGTTTATTTCAGTCATAGGCTCCAACCCAGGGATGAATGCTATACAGCTATAGAAAAGGAATGTCTAGCCATAGTGTGAGCATTGCAGAAACTTCAGCCTCATCTGTATGGAAGGAAATTCACTGTTATGACAGATTACAACCCCCTAACATGGTTAAACAGAGCCAATCAGCAAAACGCCTAGTTGATAAGATGGAGCCTGGTGTTGCAAGAATATGATATGTCAGTGCAGCACTGCAGTGGGAGTAGCAATCCCAATGCAGATGGGCTCTCAAGACAAGGAATGGGGTAGGTGCACTCAGATAGACCTAACCCTCTCAAGCGGCATTTCTCAAGGGTCACTTGAAAAACTAGCTTGAGTTCTCCAGGGGGTGAGATATGTGAAGATTGGGTAGAGATGGGTGAAGGCTGCCATCATAGCCAAATAGAATTTGATACATAATTCTGGCATTTGTAAATATAAATGCAAAATACAGGCTGTTTCTTAAATGAAAGAAAACACTTAAAATGTTGAACTTCAAGATTGTAGCAACATTGCCATCTGCTGTAAGGAAAACTAAGTCAAGCATTTCAAATCTTTCTTTTGTAATTAAAATTATTTCAACACTGCTTTTGATGTTTTACAATTTGGCTCCAGTCCGGCTAGATGAAGGCTTCCTGCCTATTGTTTTAAAGCTAAAGTTAATTACCAGAATTTACATGTGGAATGTCCTTTATTGCTCTAAGTGAAAAAAAATGTAAATGCAGCTTCTGTGTGGCCTGGGAACCAGGAAGGTGTAAAAGATAATGTAATGTTTAGCAGAACTGCAGTTTCAATTTAAACAATGAGAACCAGAGATTATTGAGCATTTTTGTCTTGATATCCAACCTACAGCACTGCCTGTTGTCTTAAGTAAGTTCTCTTAGAAGTGTGTTTTCTTTTAGAAATAATTAGGGCTATAATGATTAGACTAAGTGTATTTCTGTTATGTCAGAACTGTACTACTGAATTATTTTAAGTTTCTGTGTGATCTCTGAACTCTTGAATAGCAATGTGGTGTAGTAGTATTGTCTTGTGTTTTTAGTATTTATTATTAAATATTTTTGAAACCTTTTAACTGTGTCTGTTTGTGTAGAGATAAGTTAAGCTCTAGAGTACATTGCATATTTATAGAGTTTATTGTACAAGGCCACTCTAATAAGCTTTAAGACTGTTTTGTCACACTTACTAATTGGATAATAATATTGCACAGTGATAATTGGACACCCTTTTAAGGGCTTTTTAATAGCTGATAAATATTAGCTGGTGGTAGTAGTAATTACTACCGTGCAGTCTGGATATAGGGGCATAGCTGGAGAATCTGTGTCAGCCTTTCCCAGGAGTGTCTGTGAAGTTGTATAAATACTTATCTCAAAGTGTGTGTGTGTGTATGTGTGTGTGTGTGTGTGTGTGTGTGTGTGTGTGTGTCAGCTACATGGACAGGGACACAAAGCACTGGTTGGACAGAAAGGGTACTGGAGGTTAGCTTGCCAGCTAGGCTGAGATCTGGACCCTATAGCTGTGCCAGTGGGGAGTCTTTTTGGGGACCTGGGGAGCAACCAGCCCTGGACTAACTGTGATCTCTTTGTGCTCTTAAGGCAAATTGCACTTTACTGTATGTATTTGTTATCCTTTTCTCCTATATGAGACACCCTCTCTGGTGTTAGTGGTGAGAATGAGGCTCCTTGATTGCTGGGCCAGGGCATGGGTGTCACACAAGACATTAGAGATATCATTAATAATCCTATAAACAAAAAGTTTTATAAACTGACACCCTGGGAAAGAGAAGCTTTAGAGGAACTTAGGAAAAACAGGGGAATTAGAGTCATGAAAACAGATAAAGGCAGTGGGATAGTATTAATGAACACAGAGGATTATATAAAAAACTCTGTAACATTTTTTAAAAAGTAGACTTAATTTGACTACATTTATAACATCAAAGGCAGATTGATTTGTCACTTTTTGAATTCTTAAAAGTAGAACATCCCAAAATGGCCTAGATGTTTGGAATTCCAATGTAATTAATAAAGAGTCACTATCTTTCAGACCTATTATTGCGGCAGATTTCAGAAAGAATAAGACATTTTTAGTATTTTTGGACTCTATTTTAAATACAATGGTACAAGGTTCAAAATTATTTTTGAAAGACTCCTGGATATTACTCTACTTATTACATCATTACATATTCACTGGAGAAGAAACATTAATATTCACATCAGATGTAGTTTCATTATACATTTGTATAATGCAAGATGTAGGAATTGATTATCTTGATAATACCTGGGAAAAGTTTATGGATTTCACTAATTTCTATATAAACCCAAACTCTACACTTACTAAATTAATATTAAATATTTTTTTATATTCAACAATACATATTTTAAGCAGAAGTGTGACATTGCTATGGGAGCCAGAATAGTACCATAATTTGCAAACTTGGTGATGAGTTGTTGGGAAGGAGAAAGGTTATCTACCCATAAACTTTTTAACAAAACAACATTTTATAAAAGATATATAGATGACTTTTTTTGGAAAGGTAGTCTGGAAGAGTTACACAACTGCTTTCTAGACTTTGAACAACAGTACTGATTTCTTATCTTTTACGACGGGTAAACAAGGAAACACTGTTATGTTTCTGGATGCTGAAATTGAAATGGACACAAATTTACAGAAGTTTAGTAGTAACATATATAGAAAACCTTCTTTTGTAAATAATTATTTAAGTTTCAATAGTCAACATCTGAAGTTTATGACAGAAAACATATTAAAGGGACAAGTTATTAGATTAAGTCATTTAACAAGTAATGATGCAAAATCTGAAAGTGAAATATTACATCTAAAAAAATTGTTTATTGAAATAGGTTATTTTATCAATGTATTAGATAAAGTCATTGCTCAAGTCTAAAGTTTTAGAAAGACAACATTTTCTCCAATTACAGATATAGGTTTTGCTAAAGAAAGTGAAAGGCGACAAAATCCCGCTAATTTGAGGGCTTTTCCTCTTCCCATTTCCCAAGATTTTCCTAATATCAGAAAGACAGTTAACAACAGCTGGAAAATTATTCTTGGCAACAAGGATCTGTCTGCAGTTATTGTAAAGAGGCCTACATTTAGCTGTAAGAAAAATTATAATTTAAAAGTTTATTTGAAAGACTATTTACAACACACAAGTTAGTAGCATATGTATCATGTTCAAATGCCATAATTGTAAATATTGTTGGTACATCAGTGAATGGTCCTTTGTTATTTTAAAACATTCACAGAAACAAATTAGTGACAAAGATTGATTCACTTGTAATTCTATTTTAGTGGTTTATTTAGCAACTTGTGAGTCATGTCAATATTTCTAAGTAGGTAAGACTGCAAGGAAAATTTCAAAGAGAATATATGAATGCACAACAGCAATTAAAAACAAAGGTTTTTCAAATGCTCCTGTAAAGTATGCTTTTCATTGTGTAGGTTTTTGAAAGTTTATATTTTTATTATTGACTACATAGCATTTGAATTGTTTGGAGGTGATTTGAATAACAGGATAGAGGTGAAATTAATAAATTGGCAGATATTGTTACAAGCAGATAAGGCAACAGACTTAAATGAAAATATAAACATTAAATGTTTATCAAAGCCTCAATGAACATAAAGGGAATATAACTGGAATACAAGTATGAACATTAGTTAGATTAATTAATTGCTATGTGTGTAATAAGGTTATTTGACTGCTGCTAGACAAGTTTTTTTTCATGTTCTTATTAATATTTTTCTAAAAAAGGTGTTAATTAATTATGTAAATTTGTCATATGATAGAGTTTTAGGATATATAAAATAATTTTGTATTGTCAGTTGTTAGCTCTGAAGGAGTTCTAATAAACAAAATGAAAGCACTTAGCCATTATAATACATGTCATTCATTTGTTTGAAGTCAAACCAGTCAACTTGTACTATGCTGTCTAACTTCCACATAACACTTGTAAGAGTTTTAAGTTCTGAGTTTTTTGATCAAGCAATTAGTGGTAGCATTCTTCAATAATAGTTATGTAGGGGTTCTGTTCTTACAGTGGTCAATTGTTTTGTGTGTGTGTGTGTGTGTGTGTGTGTGTGTGTGTGTGTGTGTGTGTGTGTGTGTGTGTGTATGTGTGTGTGTGTGTGTGTGTGTATGTGTGTGTATGTGAGTGTGTGTGTGTGTGTGTGTGTGTGTGTGTGTGTGTGTGTGTGTGTGTGTGTGTGTGTGTGTGTGTGTGTTCAGTTGTCTGATATGCAACAGACCATTCTACAACAGCATGTGGGGCAATGCTACTACCATCCTCTTCTCACCAGATATTGCTGATGTCATCAGTTATAAAGAGTTTTCCAACACTATTAAAGCTAGACATGTGCTGTGGTGCTTGTGTTAGGTACTATGCATTATGACTAGTTAGGGAAGGGTTCTATTCTCACTGCAGTCAACTGTGTGTTTATTCTACAACCACTGTGGTGGTAGTTTTAGAATGATATGTGAGTACACAGCTATGCCAGTCCTCCTCCAAACATCTTATAGCATACAATAATTATGTCATCCTGTATATAATTCACTCTGACAGCATTCAAGCCAAATCTATGCTGTGGCAGTAACATAAACTACTGAGTTTGCAAGCTACTTGACCTACACAAATAGGTGTTCTAATCTGACAGCAGACAACTTGCATGTCTATATATTCAACTATCACTTTTGAGACAATTTTAAACAGGGAAGTTACTCCACATCCATGTTCTACACTCCTCACAACATGTTCTCTATAAGGTGCAAAGTGACAGTATTACAGTTGGACATATGTGGTTTTGCTACTGTGACATTGCATGGCATTTATATTCTATACCTACGCAGATGTAATGTTCAAATCAAGCCCAGTCTACTGGTGTGTGTGTTTGTGTGTGTGTGTGTGTGTGTGTGTGTGTGTGTGTGTGTGTGTGTGTGTGGTTGGTGGTACATTATGATCATTGTATGATGTTTGGAATCACTATTTCACTAATACTTGGGGAAACTTTCACTTTAGCCACCACTTGTATCCACCATTCTCCTTTTTTCCTCTGGCCACATGACATCCTTCCCTCAGAGGAATGGAGGATGTCCTTATGTCAAATATGCATGTACACATCATGAAGTAGAGTCCATCCATGAGCCTCTGCAAGCCATCTCCAGACCACTACATGTGTGACAGCTAATTCTGTCATGGTGTGGTGCACATGTCCCTTATGGACAGTGCCAAGATGTAATGCACTCCAACAAACACACACACACACACACACACACACACACACACACACACACACACACACACACACACACACACACACACACACACACACACACACACACACACACACACAGAGTCTTACTATCTTCCATAATATAGATATAGGGATTTGTTTTTTCATAGTATAATAATAGTTAAGATTTCATGTGATGCTGGCCATTAGCTTAATAATGTCCTATGACCCTATGAACAGTTGACATGTGAATGTTGTTGCCATTGACATGTGCCATATTGAGGTGTGGATGCACAGTATGAGTAGAGCAGGGTATTACAATCTGTGATGTGAGCTATGTATTGATGGCCATTGCTGCCACTGCATTACATGCTTCTTCTATAACAGCTGTAGTAATATGTCTCTTGAGAACTGTTGACATGGGATGATATACTTGTATGTATATTGCTGGCATATTATCTCAACCTTTTACACAGTTCACATTCCTGCCATCACAGTGACACTTGCAGTATGGCACAGGTGTGCATGTGTCTACATGCAATTATTAAATGTTCTATGACAGACATCAGTATAAATTTATACTAATACATGGTCACATAAGTTTTATCTCATACCCATGCTGTTCTGTTGTGCTATACACAACTAATACATGACATATTTTGATTCAATTGCAGCCCTTTAGAATTCATTGCATGTGCAGTTGTGTTGCTATACCCAAGGATTGTTGAGGTGGTCAGCAGCAGCATCACTGTGTAACTATTACCATTTGTGTTAGGATATGTTCTGCATGAGCCACAAACAACCGATCTCTAAGGTGTCCTGATATGGCATCAGGCCTCTCAGACACAGTTTACCCATGAAAAACATATAGGCATTTGTTATACAATTGATGTAAGTATGTGACAATGGTAAAGTTGTATGACTGTGTGCATAGTACCAGTGTGTGGAATATGATGAATAACCGAGATTGTAGTCGGAGGTCCTTTTATAAATCATTTATTCCAATAAATGTGTAATGTTAAGTGGAATACAAAACTAAGTACAGATCTCTGTGAGGATGCCACCAAACATACCCAGCCAAAGGAAATAGATAATCTTCTAGCTGACAGTTTGTCTCACACATCACCCCCTGCCACCACAGACCATCAGCCAAGATATGCATATAAACATTACACAGTTTTTATTTTAAGGAGGTCAGCTCATTTTTGTGCTCTCTATGACAAACAACACAGAATCACTGGACCCTGACAACATCACAGATTGCCTATAGCATGACTCAAAACATAGACCTACTAAACATGCTTGGATCCATACTTCAACAAAGCATCAAGACAGCCTATGTTTCTGTATATGGGTATACAGCAACATGTGTCCTTCTGTCTTGGAGGGAACATCGTCTGATGCATGCATGTATAGACCCATCTTGACTCTCCTCATCTGTGAGGTACACCAATGAGTCATCATGGACCTTCTCTAAAAAGGACATAGGTAATGTCCCAGCTGTGAACCAAACACGTGTGATCTGGTCAGGATACATCATGTCTATTACATCTGTTCATTGCCCTCAAGAAGGTCAGCAAGGGCATGCATGATTACAACAGTATCATCCTGCATAACTTGACCTGAATAAGCCACTTGCCATAAATCCACACTGGGGTATTACTGAGAAACTGTCACAAGTGGCCATAAACACCTACATTACCAAGTGGCTAAACCACTGGATCACTTATGTGACAGATAATTATGTTGAAGTGTGTGGAGTGACCTATATCTAGAGTCCTGTGATCAGGTCCGTACCTGAGGGCTCTGTGCTAGGCCCTTTCCTGTTCATTAGTTAAATCTCAGATATCAAGACTGACTTACACATGCTTTGCCCAAACAGCTTTAAGGAGGACTGCAAATTGTGGACAGTCACTGAATCCATGTGTGGTATTTGTATAATACAGACAGTATCAACAAACACAAATGATTGCTACTACAGACACAGTAGATGAACCAAAATCATGGGGATTTAGTTATGTTATAAAAGCAAATAAACAAGCTAATTATAATATAGACAGCACACCCCTATTAGCAGACCAAGTGTTATGTGACCTGTGTACTCAGACAGATGTTATGCAGAACGTTCACCATTGTGTGCCAACAGTGGTGACTACTCCCTTGTATGTAGCAAAACTCCTGAGTAAATGCAGGACATCCACATCAAAGGGCATTATAAATCCATATTTCTCAGTCCTCATCACACCAATAACTGAGCACAATGCACCCTTTTGCATGTACCTCACAACACATCTTCCAGGGGTGAGTTACTGACGTGCACCACATTTGCCACAGTGATCTCCCACACATCTTATTAGCCATACCTAATTATTCTTTTAGTTGCATAAAGATTAGTGTTTGATGGTATGGAAGCCCCATCAAGTTACTATACAAGATGCACATGTGATATGTGTTCCTGTGATACACATAGTACATATTTAGCTGATTACATTCATGACTGTGGATTGTGCCATATATATATATATATATATATATATATATATATATATATATATATATATATATATATATATATATGGTTTACTATCAAAATTTCGAACTGAACTCTGTCGACTGCACTTTGAACATGGAAATTCGAACACGGCAATGTCAAACATCAAGCCCCTATCTCGACCCATGTTAAAACCCACTCCTAGTTTGGCTTTTGATGTTTGATGTTGCTGTTTTCGAATTTCCGTGTTCGAACAAAGTGCAGTCGACGGAGTTTGGTTCGAAATTTTGATAGTAAACCATATATATATATATATATATATATATATATATATATATATATATATGAATATATATATATATATATATATCTATATATATATATATATATATGTATATATATATATATATGGCATGCGCACATATCAACATGCCAGGATTGCTTATAATTTCAAATACAGGTGCAACACTGTCCCTCCTAACACCTCCAACAGATGCTAAATTTTGAGGAAGATTTGCTTATTCCCCTCATAGATTGCTGAGAAATCATAACAGTTGTACAAATGTGTTCTTGCAGAACCATCTATGATCACGCACAATCACATATGTTATATCAAAGATATGGTATTTATGGTGGCATTATTCTGATATTGTCCATGATTGTGCATGCTTCTGTCTACTTCTGTCCATGAGCCTGTGTCCCACTTGGTTGAGTCCTATGCTGACATTACATTTATATTCATTTATTCATTTATATACATTTATATTCAGGCAACTCATTTTGCACAGTTTCACAATATGCACCGAACTTCTATTGTGTGTACCATTCTTGATATATGCCCTCTTCATTGTTCATGTCAGGATGCTTATATCAGAAAGAATCCTCTCCACTAATATGTCACCTTGTGTGACAGCCACATAATATACAATAACTGTGCAGTATGTACTGTATCATGTAGATATGTGAATACTGTTCATGCTACAACTATCTTCATTGACATGCCGTAATCTGCTGTAAATTATGGTTTCATCTGTCCTCATTCCCTTTGTTCATTCCTACAATTTATCCATCTGTCCCTTTTCAATGCACACACTTCCCTTATTTATTTATAATGCAGTCAATGTATCTTTGTTGATCATTTACAAAACTTTTATTCAGAATGCCTGAAACAGTTTTCCACACTACCCTGCACTGTATACACTTTCTTCAAATGTGTTGGAACTGTATGCATTGCTTTATTAATAACCCCGGTAGTCATTGTGGCTTTCTGCACAATCCCACAGACCTAGTTTGCCCATATGTAAACAGCTGTTCATATATGTTGGTGTTCTTGTTGCTTTACATGGTTTCCTGGTCAGTAGCACTGTTGCTGGCCACGAAACTATATTTGTATACATTTAAACACAGTGCACAGTATTCATATGTAATTAGCTCACTGTGCAAACACATAAATCAGTGTAGGCATAGCTCGAAATCTACATGGAGTTTATCGAATCCCCAGCAAGTATATATATATATATATATATATATATATATATATATATATATATATATATATATATATATATATATATATATATATAGGTATAGATATATATCCACAACAAATCATTCAAATACAAATGAAATAAACAGTTCAATACTTCAATTTTAAAATCCCAAAAGACTAAAAAAAAATGACTGAAAAAGGAAACAAAATAATTCCTACTCTAAATCTGTAGCTCTACTACTGAATATTGGTAGTAATAGTGTTACAGAAAGTGATTTTATAAGGTAAGGTTTTGGGTTAGGAATAGGGATAGGAGAAAGTTATGGCTAGGGTTACTGTGGAATACTAAGCTGGGGCATACACACATGTACTACTCTACATCTAGCCCCTTTCCAAATCCATATTCTAATCCTAACCAGTGGCACTCATACAAACATTCACATCTCACACACATAAATCACACAAAATATCACCTAACTTAATGTTTAGCCTAACTAACCCCACATGAACACATACACACTTCATATACTACATCAAACACCCATACACATACCTTCTGCAGCCACACTTTCTTTTTTTCCTCGTCTGCATTTGGCCAAATATTCACTCAAACATTTACACATGAAACTCTGTTGACTAATTTACATATCAATAAAGTACCATGGATCTGTGCATATCTAATCTCTCTCCCTCTCTCTCTCTCTCTCTCTCTCTATATATATATATATATATACATACACATGTATGTATTTTATATATATATATATATATATATATATATATATATATATATATATATATATGTATATATTTATATATATATATATATATATATATATATATATATATATATATATATATATATATATATATATATATATATACACACACATATATGCATGTGTGTGGCTGTGTGTATGATAAAGAAGTGATCATTCATTACAGCACCTTGCATGACTGTGTATACGTCAGATGCATGCTTGCAATCAAAACAATGAACAAAAATATAAATGATGACCAAGAAATATATTCCAGATCACCACTGTGTAAATCACACATTAACACCGACTGCACCCCTATGTCTTCTCAGACTCTGAGGTCAAGAATTAGATACAAAGGCCCCAAGGAAATAGTTAAAGAGATCTCAGGCTTGCTGTAGAATCCCATTATATGATTATTCCAAATGATGAGGGTGTTGAATCAGTTAGAATATATTTTACTGATTAAACTGATTTTTCTGGTTCCAGAAAAAAATATGCTTTGTAAATTGCTTCTAATGGTTTTGGGAAATAATATATTCACTTTTCAATAGGAGTATTATTTGAAATTATAGGTGTAGCAATGGGTACACCTGTTTCAAGCACATATGCAAATATTGTACTTTATTCGTGGGAGCAGAAACACATTTTAATAATGTGAACCCCTTTATGAGGGATATTTTATTTTTTAGGAGATTTGTAGATGATGTATTTATGCTCTGAAAAAGTGCATAGGCATCTGTGAATGAATTTGTTCATTATTAATCTTTTTCATCTGAGGTGTTCTACAATCTGTATGCAGATGAGTTGAAAATGGATAAACTGATTACATGTGTTAAGATAGGGCATGTCTGCAAAAGAAGTAGACTAAGTTGACCATTTGGTCACAGGAGAAAAATATGCTGATAAATACATCAAAAACTAAGCATATGAGATATGGGATAAATAAATTGAAAGATGAATATTTAATACAGAACACATTGATTGAAACTGTAGTTTCATTTAAGGATCTGGGTATATGAGTAGATCCAGCTTTGAGTTTTTCTAATCATATCAATTATTTGGCTAATGACAGTTATAGAACTATAGGTTGTATAAAAAGATTTATGAAGTCTAGGAAGTCAGGAAAGATGAAGTCATTGTTTGCTATTTACATTAGCCCCAGACTTCAGCATGGAATAACAATATGGAAACCATATTAGAAAACAAGCATGAATAAACGGTAAAGAATACAACAGAAATATACCACAGACATCCATGGATGTGAAAACTGATGTTATTCTGAAAGACTAAAATATCTGAACTTGTACAGTGTCTCATACTGACATTTAAGAAGAGAACTTATTCACATATATAGGGCATTTAGGGACAACTACCTCTGGGAATATTTAGGGTTATCCAAAAGCAGTAGAGAATTATCAAATAACCAATGTAGATGATTCTATTATAATGAGAAGTGTATTAATTAGTTCTCTGAGAGAGCAACTGATGATTGGAATAGACTACCAAATTACATTAAAGCAAGCATTAGTTTAGAACAGACTGGACATTTATTATGGGAACAATTGTTCTGGTATATTGGTAGGCTAGAAAGACATTAATGCCCATGACTGAAATATTTGTATATATGTATGTAACACTGTGAAATTTAAAAGTGAGAAATCAGAAAATATGATACACTTCCTATATGTTGTACTTAACAAAATGGAGAAGGGGCTAATAAATACTTGAGTATATAAGAAAGATACCAAAATGAATTATTATTTCTTTAGATCTATTATGCACCCCCATTTGTATTTAAGAATATACCAAAAGGGTAAATGATAAGACTTGCCAGATAAATACTAGTGAGGAAGTTTTAGATTTATAGTTAGAAGAGATGGGGCAAGATTTTTGTTTTAAATAGAGGATATAACTTAAAAGACATTGATATATGCGAACAATATCCCTGGGATTCAATAAGCTCTGTGCAGAATAGTGGTATTCCTGCACAGAGTGAACTGTGTCCATGTGGCATCAGCATTAACAGCAGCACACCTTGCATATTCATGAAGGCGAGCTATGGTTAAGGCTAAATGGACACGAAGAGTACTGAGTCCAGGGGGCATGTATGCACATCTAACAGCCCCCCCCCCTGCAGTCAGAAAGCTTCATATGGCACTTTTTAAAAGTATTTCAGTGTCCACGGACACTAACATAGAATAAAATGAGCATTTCCGTGTCCACAGATACTGAAATTGATAGGGGAGCAAGAAACAATGCAGGGGGTGTGTCACACACCCCCCCTGCATTGTAATAGTGCCATATAGCCATAGCTGTCAAATGAACAGGTGCCTGCAGAATGCCCAGATGCCTGCCGCACATACTTCTCAACTTCCTAGCGCAAGAAAGCTATACAAAACCATAAAAAATGGAGGGACAAAGGCACACAAATAGGGACATTCCCTAAATATTGCACTGACAAACCCAGAAAGCTGTCTGTCAGTACGTTCTGACTTAAATCCCGAGTGATTTGCCACTGATCTGCTAGAAAACCACAGTCACACTTCCTACATTGGTAAGAGCAATAATTAAAATCTGTCCCTATGTGTCCCTTCACAGTTACCTGTACTGTGACTGACAAGGAGTACAGATACATGTAAATCTAGAGCCTGTTTACTGCATTTCCTGTGTTGCACTTAATTTAAAATCGTTTTTTTCTCTAAAAACTGCATTTTACCTGATTTTGGCCTAGCACTCAAGTGTGGGGTCATTTATTGCACTATTGTGATTATTTTGCTGCTTGTGAATCTCTGCTACCTTTAAACTACAACAAAAAGAAAAAAAAAATCTTGCTTTTTTCCCACTTTCTGAAAGTTAAGAAAGTTCAATTACGGATTTGCTGTTCTGAACTGTTTGGAAATTTCTAAAAGGCCAGTGCTTGCTTGGGCTAAAGGGAAGTCTCTGTGTTCACCAGTGGGAGTGGTTAACACTGAACAGCCTGCCTGTCCCTGGAGGAGTGGTTACTACCTAGAAGCTGTAGTTTTATTGGCCATTTTGGGTCAATTCTAAACTCCTTGATCTCTCTCTCTCTTAAAACCAGGCTGCCTCGTGGTTTTGGCGTCTTTTCAGGCTTGCTAATTGTTGCTGAAGCACCTACCAAGAGGAGAAAATGCTGAGATAAGAAAAGTAGCCACTTTTGTGATTTTAAGTATTTTCTTCTGATTTTTTGTTAAGTTTTACTGCTTTGTCGCCTACTTTTTGGCATTTTCAAGCTTGCTAAAGTTTATATCTGTAACAGTAACAGTACTTGGAACACATCTAGAGCCTGTTTACTGTATTTCCTGTGTTGCACTTAATTTAAAATTGTTGTTTTCTCTAAAAACTGCATTTTACCTGATTTTGGCCTAGCACTCAAGTGTGGGGTCATTTATTGCACTGTTGTGATTATTTTTGCTGCTTGTGTATCTCTGCTACCTTTTAACTACAACAAAAAGAAAAAAAAAATCTTGCTTTTTTCCAACTTTCTGATAGTTAAGAAAGTTCAGTTACAGATTTGCTGTTCTGAACTGTTTGGAGAAGGCCAGTGCTTGCTTGGGCTAAAGGGAAGTTTCTGTGTTCACCAGTGGGAGTGGTTAACACTGAGCAGCCTGCCTGTCCCTGGAGGAGTGGTTACTACCAAGAAGCTGTAGTTTTATTGGCCATTTTGGGTCAATTCTAAACTCCTTGATCTCTCTCTCTTAAAACCCTAGAACTCTCTTTTTGTGCGGTTTTGCGCACTGAGCAGCGTCGGGCAGCGCCGCCTAAACGGGTTTAAACTATTCCAGGCTCCACAAAGTCTGCTCTTCACTTTTTCCCTTAGAACTGTTCAAACTCTCAAAGTAATCACTCTATTATCTTTCTAATGCCCTGCACTTGCTCAGCTCTTATAAGGAAACACTAACTAACTAAAGCACTACACCCTCCTTGACTTCTCATAAGTATTAGACTCCCGATTGGTCCTTCCTGATCAAGTGAAAAATCAGTTCCCTTCCCTAATCTGATCAGTAAAAAAAACAGTTCCCTATACTAATCTGGTATGTCCAAGGGTCAGTTTCAAGGTTACTCTCCAGTCCAGCTGGTGAATCTGGGAATTTTGAGGCAATGTTTCAATTGCCTTATGCACACAGACAACCCTCTCCTGCTTCCAACAAACTCTAATACATGTGAGAGATGCAGTTACACAGCCAAACTGGAGGCAGAGCTCTCTCAACCCAAGACTGGCACAGTCAGTCAGGAGGAAAAGGTAGCCACCCACACCACAAATCCAGTCTCACACAGACCTATTGCATCTGCATACCCAACACATAAACACACAAAAACATACTTGGAGGTTCTAAATAAAAATCTGCCTAAACAGCAAAGACCTCCTAAGCAGATATCCAAGCAACAGCCACCCCTCAACAATACCCACAAATCACATATCTCACAAAATCAGTGTGCCTCACAGTCACAGCCCATAAGGCCAAACAACACACCAAATACACTTGTTATAGGGGAATCTATTGTCTGGCACACTGACGTCCCACTCACCAGACTGAACAAGGAGAAGGTCACTGTAAGCTGCGTGTTGGGGGCCAGGATCCACCACATAATGCAAGCACTCAGGTCACTCCAAAGCAAGTAAAAGTATGACTCCGTCATTGTCCATGCTGGTGTGAATGACCTGAGACGTACCTCCCTGGACTACATGAAAAGAGACATAGAGGAGCTCTCTGACCATGTAGCCCAGGCTGGTATGTCCCTGACCTTGAGTAGCATCTTTCCCTCACCAAGAATGATGCCACAGTATAAAGACAAAATGATCAGTTTCAATAATTGGCTAAAGTATTGGTGTCATTCAAAGGGGATCCAGTGTCTGTCAGCCTGGGATGACATGCTCGACAAGCCACGTTGCTTTGCTAGGGATGGCTTGCACCTGTCACCCTTAGGCTTTCGTATACTGGCCAAGGCTCCTGCCACCCCCATAGTGCCTTTTTTAGGCAAGGCTCAAAGGACAAACCCACCTCCATAGACAACCCAAAGATAAAAAAACTAAAGGTAATGCTACTCAATGCCAGAAGTCTAAACCTCAAGATGCACGCACTCGAGACTCTCCTCAGTATGGAGAAAACCGATGTCTGTGCAGTAACAGAAACCTGGTTCAAGGCTCCTGAGAGCACCCCAGCACTACCAGGTTATAACTCATACCATGCGTTTCGGCCCCAAAACTCAGACCGAAGCACAAAAGGAGGGGGAGTATCTATATTCATCAAAGATACCTACACCTTCAGGTTAGTGGCACTGCACGAAGCATCGGAAACCATCCATGTGCAACTAACAGCGGGCAAAACTGCCTTTCAGTTTGTAGCCTGCTACAGAACACCCTCCCTATTACAGGAACCCCACTTGGCATTCCTGAGAACACTGGAGAATATGATGGTCTCTCCAAACACTATGTTATTGGGTAACTTCAACTACCCAAACATTGACTGGGAAAACTACTCAAGCCCAAACACCCTCGCCCAACGGTTCCTTGAATTTATAAACTCTAACACAATGGAACAACTGTTCACCACTCCCACAAGAGGGAACAACATATTGGACCTGGTCATCACCAACATGGGGACTCTATGTTCCACACCAGAGGTAAACCCATCATTGGTAAGATCAGACCATAAACAAATTTCCCTGGACATCCATATCCCATCCCTACCCCCAGCCAAGGAAATCACTGTAAAGAATTTCTCAAAAGCCAACTTCGCACTTCTCAAGACTGAGGTGGAATCCTTCAAAGCCCCTGGGCCAGAGGATAATACAGCCCAATCCACAGAATCCTTTACAAATGCATTCTATGAGCACCTGCAGGAATGCATGGATCGTGCTATCCCAAATAAAACCAAGACTCACTCCTCCAAAAACAGGAGACCGGTCTGGTGGACCCCAGCCATAAATAAGCTATACAACAGAAGGAGGAAGCTACTACATGACAGAGCAAAATCCCAAAAAGGGAAGGCATCTCTGATCAGTATTAGCAAGAAACTTTGATCCCTCATAAAATCATCAAAGGCCAGTTTCGAAAGAAAAATTGCCCTAGACACTAAAGATAATCACAAGGCCTTCTTTAGTTATGTCAGAAACATGGGCAGAAACTCCCAGATATGCTCTGAATTGTTGCATAACGGTACAAAATATACCGAACCTACAGACATAGCCGACATCCTGGCAGACAGATTCAGCGCAAACTTGTCCCCCTCTTCCCCCCCAAAGGAGCAAATGCCTATCCCAACTGAATGTAACCTCCCTGACATCACAGATGCACAGGTGAATGCTGCCCTCTCCAAAGCAAAAAACACAGCATCTATGGGACCGGACGGTGTCCCAGGCTGTGTCTTACATGAGCTCCAAGAAGAACTGAACCCTCACATTAAGTCACTGTTCAAACTTAGCCTTACTACAGGATATGTACCCAAAGAATGGCGTACAGCTACAGTGGTCCCACTTCACAAAGGTGGTGCCACAACGGACCCCAGAAACTATCGCCCCATAAGCCTGACTAGTCTGGTCTGTAAAGCTATGGAGCATATTATCATGGAACTCATAAACAAAGACATTGGGAGCCTCCAGACACTGGACCCTACCCAATTCGGCTTTGTTAAGGGCAGATCTTGCCTCTTAAACCTAGTTGATTTCTTTGAAACAGTTACCAAAGCCATAGATGAGGGCAAGGTAGTCCACACAGCCTACCTGGACCTCGCAAAAGCCTTCGACACAATACCCCACTCGGGCATCATAAATAAGCTTACCATCTTAAATATCAACCCCTATATCACAAGATGGGTTGCAAACTGGCTCAGAGATAGAACCCACATGGTCAGAATTGCAGGTGCCATGTCTGAATCCAAACCAGTTACAAGTGGCGTCCCACAGAGCTCAGTTCTGGGACCCCTCTTGTTTGGTATATACTTCTCTGAGGTTCAGGCTGACATGAGGGGATTATGGCTGACAAAGTTTGTAGATGACTGCAAACTGGGAGCCATAATCGAATCTCCAGCTGACACAAGCATCCTCCAAAAGGGTCTCACAGAGATGGATACTTGGTGGCAGAGCCACGGCCTCAAGCTAAATGCTAAAAAGTGCATAGTCATCCCCTTTGGGAAAAACAATGTGCCCACAAATTGGTTTACTATTGAATTGTCGATCCCGTTATGTGCGACTCGCATTGCCCGAACGCGGAACTGCGAACGTCACTACACCGACTCCCAGATGTGCAAACGGCAAAACCTCGCCCCCATCTGACCCATGGTAGCATGGGTGTGGAGGTGTTGCGCGGCCGGTAATGTCGATCGTCGGAGTTTTTGCGGTTTCGGTTCGCTAGCAAAATGTTTTCGGTGTTTTGGTTCGCGCAAATGCGTCGATGGGGTCGCCTTTCGCACGAAGTGCATTCGCACATTTGATAGTAAACCCCACAAATTACCACATAGGTGGTAATCCATTAAGTACGGAAGAAGTAATTAGAGATTTGGGGACCAACGTAGATAGTAATCTCTCCTTTGATAATCACGTTGCCAAAGTGGTTAGAAAGACCTTCTATATAGCCCACCTTATCATGAAAGGGTTCGCATCTAGATCAAGAGAGGTCATTGTGCCCCTCTACTCGTCACTCATCAGGCCCATAATTGAATACAATACCCCTTTTGGGATGTACCTTACCCGACACCTGCAGCAACTGGAGAGACCCCAAAAGTACCTCACCAAGAGGATCATGGGCTACAAACAGATGTCCTATGCAGCTCGACTAAAGAAACTCCAGTTCTACTCAGTAGTTACTTACCGCCTACTCAGAGGCAATCTATGCCTGACGTACAAAGCCATGTCAAACCCAGAATTAATGGACATGCTCCACCTCAAAAAATCCAAGTCCCTTAGAGCTACACACTCCAGGGACCTAAACCTCAGCACAAAAATAAATAGGACATGCTGGAGGGACAGATTAATTTCCCAGAGGCTCCCCTCACTCTGGAATAGAATCCCAATTCATGTTAGATGTAGCCCCTCGCTGACCCTCTTCAAGCGAAATTTGGACGCGTGGATGAGAAATCACAAATTCACCCCTTGGGTCTCTCCTGTGCCCCTGCTAGACAGAGGCACAGTAAACTAATCTTAAAAGGGTACCTTCTGTGACCTACTTTACAGAGGCACAGTAGGCTAATCTAATAGGGAGGCGGAAGCCAAATACACTCTGGCAAAGCTTATAAATGCCCTAGGGCAGATAACCTAGTATCTACCTATGAACCTATAAATAAAGTGGGTTTATGAATTGTTTTACTTTTTTTTTTCATTCTAAGATATGTTTAAGCATAGCTGAGCAGGTGTGCATGTTATGGCCCTCTGCCCAGCATTGCTTAAACATCCCATAGGAGATACATAAAAGCATACAGCTGAAATTCTCATGTTGAGATAGTGTACTGGTTAGAGTCCTGGCTTTGCATGCAGGCGTTTTTGGCTCGAGTACGAAAACAGCCACTTTAGTTATACATGGGAAAACAGTTTTGAAATTGTTAATTTAATTTTAAATTATGTAGCAATTGATATTTGTCAACCAGGGTAGTGTAGCTGGTCTAAAATGTAAGTGTGAGTGCATATAACATGTGAAATCACCCACGTATACACACGTGTCCCTCACAGTATAGTCACACTTCATGGTAATGTAATGAAAGCACAAAGATGGATGTCATGTAAAGTAAATCATATACACTTACTAATATGTCAGTAATGATTAATTAAGTCAGTATTCTGATATTTATCTAAAATGAAAAGTGAGGAATAGTGCTCAGCTATTTAGCCGGTGTAAGCATTGCTTAAATGTGAATATTAAGCAACAGTCAGCTTAGCTAAATGGATTTGCACACTAGTAAGCAATGGTCAGCAATTACCCCTTTAAGCACTGTTCAACCCAGCTTAGCGGATTTGCGCACTGCTTAGCTGAGCTTAGGTTCATAGGTTCATAGGTTCATAGGTTCATACTAGGCTATCTGCCCTGGGGCATTTATAAGCCTAGCCCGATTGTGTTTGGCTTATGCCACCCCTTGATTTGAGTATACTGTGCCCTTTTTAAAGTTTAGTTTACTGTGCCTCTTTCTAATAGTGACACAGAAGTAGTCCCTGGAACAAACCTACGATCCCCCATCCACTCATCAAGATTCTTCTTGAAGAGAGTCAGTGAGGTGCTCTGCCTAACATGAATTGGAATTCTATTCCAGAGTGAAGGGAGCCTCTGGGTTATGAATCTGTCCCTCCAGCATGTTCTATTTACTTCTGTGCTGAGGTTCAAGTCCCTCGAGTGCGTGGCTCTAAGGGATTTATATTTACTGAGGTGGAGCATGTCCATTAATTCTGGGTTGGACATAGCTTTATATGTCAGGCATAGATCGCCTCGGAGTAGGCGGTATGCAACTGAGTAGAGCTGGAGTTTTTTTAACCTAGCAGCATATGGCATCTGTTTGAGTCCCTTGATCCTCCTGGTGAGGTACTTTTGGGGTCTTTCTAATTGCTGCAGATGTCGGGTAAGGTACATCCCAAAGGGGGCATTGTATTCTATGATGGGCCTGATGAGGGATGAATAAAGGGGCACGATTACCTCTCTTAATCTAGATGTGAATCCTTTCATGATGAGGTGGGCTATGTAGAAGGCCTTTCTAACCACTTTGGCAATGTGGTTGTCAAAGGAGAGATTGCTATCAACTTGGGTCCCCAGATCCCTAATTACTTTCTCTGTACTTAATGGGTTACCACCTATGTGGTAATTTGTGGGCATATTGTTTTTGCCAAAGGGTATGACTATACACTTTTTGGCATTTAGCTTTAGACCATGGCTCTGGCACCAGTTATCCATCTCTGCGAGACCTTTTTGAAGGATGTTTGTGTCAGCTGGAGAGTCGATTATGGCACCCAGTTTGCAGTCATCTGCAAACTTGGTGAGCCATAGTCCTCCCATGTTGGCCTGTACCTCAGAAAAGTAAATACTGAACAAGAGAGGTCCCAGGACAGAACCTTGTGGGATGCCATTAGTGACAGATTTCGAGTCTGACATGGCTCCAGCAACTCTGACTCTGTGGGTTCTGTCTTTGAGCCAGTTTGCGACCCATCTTGTGACACAGGGGTTTATATTTAGGCTGGATAGCTTATCTATGATGCCCGAGTGGGGTATTGTGTCAAATGCCTTTGTGAGGTCCAGATAGGCTGTGTGGACTACCTTCCCTTCATCTATGGCCTTGGTGACTGTTTCGAAGAAGTCAACCAGGTTCAAAAGGCAGGATCTGCCCTTGATGAAGCCAAATTGGGTAGGATCTAGTGTCTGTAGGTCCCCAATGTCTTTGTTTATGAGTTCCATGATGATCCTCTCCATAGCCTTGCAGACTAGGCTAGTCAGGCTTATGGGGCGATAGTTTCCAGGGTCCGTAGAGGCGCCACCTTTATGGAGTGGGACTACTGTTGCTGTACCCCATTCTTTGGGCACATATCCTGTAGTGAGGCTGAGATTGTACAGCAGTTTTACTTGAGGGATTAGTTCCTCTTGGAGTTCATGTAGGACACAACCCGGGATGCCATTTGGTCCCATGGAAGCAGTTTTTTTTTGCTTTGGAGAGGGTGGCCTTCACCTGAGCATCAGAGATGTTTGGGAGGCTGCACTCTGCCGGGATAGATACTTGCTCTTTTGGGGGGGAGGGGGTGAAGAAGTTTGCACTGAACCTGTCTGCCAGGATATTGGTGATGTCTGTGGGTTCAGTGTATTTTTTGTCATTTAGAATCAACTCAGAACAAGTCTGGGAGTTGTATCCCAGGTTCCTAACATAACTGAAAAAAGCCTTATGATTGTCTTTAGTGTCCTGTGCAATTTTTCTCTCGAAGCTGGCCTTGGAGGATTTTATGAGGGATCATAATTTTTTGCTAGTACTGATCAGAGATGCCTTCCCTTTTAGGGATTTTGCTCTATCATGTAGTAGCTTCCTCCTTCTGTTGTACAGTTTATTTATGGCTGGGGTCCACCAGACTGGACGCCTGCCTTTGGATGATTGGGTCTTGATTTTGTTTGAGATAGCATGATCCATGCATTCCTGGAGATGTCCATAGAATGCGTTTATATAGGATTCTGCAGTTTGGGCCGTAGTTTCCACTGGCCCTGGGGCCTTGAAGGATTCCACTTCAGTTTTGAGAAGTGTGAAGTTCGCTTTTGAGAAGTGTTTCACTGTGGTTTTCTGGGCTGGGTGCGGGGTCGGGATGTGGATATCCAGTGAAATTAATTTATGGTCTGATCTTACCAATGAGGGATATACTTCTGGTATGAAGCATAGAGTCCCCATGTTGGTAATGATCAGGTCTACTATGTTTTCCCCTATTGTGGGAGTGGTGACTAGTTGTTCCATAGAATTTGAGTTTATAAGTTCCAGGAACCTTTGGGCTAAGGTGCTGGGGCTTGAGTAATGCTCCCAGTCTATGTTTGGGTAGTTGAAGTCACCCAATATAATGGTGTTTGGAGAGATCTTCATGTTTTCCAATGTTTTCAGAAAAGCCGAGTGGGATTTTCAAAATGGTCCAATGATGGCAAAGGATGGAAATATGGCATTATTTAAACCATGCAAGTGGGAATACAGCCATAATCTGTTTAGTTTGATCTCTGCAGGAACATGTCTGACACTGGAGAGGGTGTGCGCTTTTGGGCATAGCTCTGGGGCATCCTGGAGTCCAGGGTCATGGCTGGACTCCTCATAGAACACCATGATGTCAGACTGCTGCAGGACCAGTACCAGGGCTCTCAGTACAAAGCGGAGGCCTGGGACCATCTGGCATGTGACCTCACCAGTGCCACTAAAATCCCCTGAACTGATCAGCAAGTATGGCATCATTATGCCGACCTAAAGCATAGGAAGGGGGAGCTTTTAGCCCACTAGATCCAAGATGCTCGGGACTAGCATGCTCCATCAGTTTGTACGTATCCCAGATATAGCTGTACCAAATTCTAGCCTGAGTATGTGATAGGCAGGTATTTATAATGTTTGTTTATAACCCCTACAGCTGTAACAGAGAGGGCTATGAACATTGAGGCCCATACAGACTGACAAGGATGCATCACCAGGCTGGTGAGTACAGATCTATCTTGCAGTATATAGTGCTATAAAGCAGAAGGAGTACATTGTTTACTGCCAGTAGGTATATTGTGTAATGTGTCTAACAAATAAAACATGTTTGTCACACTAATACTTATCCACAGGATGTCCATTAATAAAAGTGTCATTTCACTGTAATAAAAATATACAACAAACTGTTGTGTTTACCCTGATATGTTGTTGTAGAAATAGAATATGTACAGGTTCTTTACAGAAAATATGGTGTTGACAGCATGAAATAGCTGAGGCTGTTCTGGGAAACAGCTAGTATGCCTTACAGTCTTGTGTTAACCTTTGCTTTCCAGATTGTATTAAGTCAAAGGAGTAATACACAGTACAATAACTATCTGCCATGCATGGACTTCAGGATTACAAGGTCAGACTGTCCAACCCAGAGAGTATTAGTCAGAAATCAGTCAAGCAAGGAACAGCAGCTCCCCAGTAGCTCAGTGTGATGGATGATAGCATTGTTGTTCATTTCAGCACACCCAGACATAGTTCAAATCCAGGGAGTGGTACTGAGATGTGTGTATATATACACAATATAAACCCTGAAGATTCGTAGAAACAAAAAGAAAGTGTTAACAGATATTTTCCCCACAGGTCTCGCAGGTAAAGAAATGTGTATAGTAGCTGTATGAAGGGTATTCTAATACACCAAAATATGTGTGGGAACAGTCAGAAAGTGTTAACAGAGATATTCTCCACAGGTCTTACAGGTAAAGAAATGGGTATAGTAGCTGTATGAAGAGTATACTAATACACCTGAATAGTTGTGGAAACATTCAGAACGTGTTAACAGATATTTTCTCCACAGATCTTACAGGTAAAGTAATGTGTGTAGTAGCTGTATGAACTGTCCAACCTCATATGCCTGCAAATAACAGCAGGATAAGTACATACATCATGCTCTTTCCCTGATACATGTCTTCTCAAGTGTCATACTGTCATGGCTAGTGGTCACTGCTGTCAGTCACCTTGGACAAAGATAGGAATCCAGGTGAACTATGCTAGCAGCAGACCCACACAACATCACTGCAGGCCACCCCTTCTTTGTCAAGTATGTAACCTTGACATGTAGAAGCCCCCTCCAGTAAAGCAGCCACAGTGTACCCAGTCTGCCCTATACCATTACAGGTTGACAGTCTAACAGCTATGTATGTGCTATAGAAGCTATGGGCCATAGGTAGATGTAAAGTGAGGGCAGACCTGTAGAGTACTGAGCAGCACTGGTGAGAAAAATAGAAGCTGATATAGTTGTTAATGGACCTTTCATTCTCACCCCCCACTCGTCATCTGCATTAGTAATTGTTATTCATATACTACGTGGGTATGCTGTTCTAAAAAACCTATTGTTGGGACATGTGGTCTATTACTGTTCATATATTTCATTGGTTGCATATTAATATACCTTGTTCAAATACCATGATTAGTGGCCAGTTGGTTGCCACCAATGTAACTTGCATGCTGTTAAAATGCTTACTGTTGTTCCATTCATGCATGTGTTCTGCTTGCTATGCAACTGTTTCAGATCTGTTGGTTTGGGTTAATGGGAACACCCACACATTCTGTTATAACTAATTTAGAAATGTGTTGTTCATGACTAACCAAAATCTCTTAAAAAACCACAACACCATAGCACATTTGTGAAGGCAGATCCCAGCGGATCTGCCTGTTGCACCCCATCTGGCTGTGGCACTGGGCCACAGTATGCTTGGGATCCAACCTGGGACATCCTCCTCTGGTCCTGCACCACCTTTGGGTGGAACCACCTCAATGGATGGGGCCAACTGAGCATGGGTGTGGAGAGGAGCCTGTCACCCATCGACAGTTCTGGGGTATGGTGCACAGCGTCATCTACTCAGAGTTGGGTGGGCAGCTACACCAGATGGAGGGTCGCCTGGCGTACCTTGAGGGGCAGGCTGCCCCTCTTGTCCAGCCCCCAGCACAGCCACCTTCAGGGCTGTGAAGGTGCAGTGGTGACCACTCATGGTTGAGGACCTCAGTCCTAATGTATCCTTTTGGGGGCTCATGGGCCTCTGAATCCCAATCACCCTCCCTGTCCAAGGTGTTTACCCCCCTCATGTGTCATATACCGCCCTGTTAGCTGTCTTGTGTGTCTTGTCTGCCACTTATCCTACCCAACTTACCTCCCCAAACATATCTACAGCCCTTCCCCAGCATCCCACTCTTACCTAAAAAAAAAGGGACATCTGTCCCACAAAAAACATTGCCCCATACACAGTGCTACATTTTGCCCCATGTACAGTGAAATGAATCCATGTACCCACAAATTATCCAACAAATGTCTGTCATCAACACCCCTCCCTGTGGGATGTGAGGCTGTAAATTCCAAATTCACAGCTGTTGCTGCAGAAGAAATGTAGAGCTATGGTCCTTTCCTACACCCATCCTGCACATCGCTAGCTTGTTTTCCAAATGTTTTACTCCCTTGCTTGCCCCCATTTCACCACTTTCCTATCACCCTTTTTTCTTATTTTTAATGAAAATTAGCATGGGTGTAAGTGGGAGTAAGTGGTGCTAAGTGAAGCTAGGAGGACTTAACCATCTCTTAGCTTCATGCAAAACCACGCAAACCCACTTACAACTGCTTAAAAGTCTTTAATCTCTCTGTCTCCATCAGCCCTTGTTCTGTCCAACAACAAAATACTCAGCCCTGACAAGTCTTGAAATCAGGATGCTGTGTACTGCAATCACAGATATATACCACTACAACAACTGAGCTGTGTCAAGTCATGCAGAAAATGCATCCCCTGACAAACCCTGTTAATCTAGCAATCCTCTATGTATATAACACCCATACGTACTTATAATCTGTATCCATGTCTGGAGCTTTGTCTCCCATGTTGTTGGGTTGTCTCCACATGTCTTGTCCTGAGAGGTATTTCCACCTATTGTCTGTGTGGCTGTAACCCCCACACCTCCATAATGTCATCCACACAGGCAAGGAAAAAAGGCAAGGCCCAGATGAAGGGCTTAATTATAGCACTGTGTAGCCATGGCATTGGCGAATGGAAAGACAACACAGCTGGTCTGGATGTAAGTAGCATGTAGGATAAACTGGTGGACAGGCCATCACCTGCTCATGCGCATTACCTACAAAAGGCAAGCTGCTGCCTATGCAACACAGGTCTGACCCATCTACACAAAGACAAACTGCAACTACACAAACCTAACCATTTGCAGTATGCTAAGGAAACTTGTCAGCACTATAACATGTATGCCAATCATGTATGCTTGTACTGGAATGCAGAAGGGGGGGATGCAATAATGTCAAACAGGACATTAAACACTAGGTCATGACAAGACCTGCTGGACTCACATGCTGCTGTCTGGCACCTATGAACATTCCTGCTTGCCCTGTCTGCATTGGCATGGATCATATTTCTGGCCCCTGAGTCACCCCAGCAAAGGTCAGCTCATGTATGACTATTACTGGAGTGTCTGTTGTCCAATACTGAGTGTGACACTGCTAGGCCAGCTATCTGGGATGTTGTACATATTCATATGTCACCTGTGAATGCTACTATGATACATATGCCTGTCTTAGAAATGTAAGAGACTTATATAGGGTATGTGCATAGTACACAATAGGTGCAGAAGTGTGTACCATATGTGATATACTGAGCCCATACCTGTCAACTGTCTAGGGTTTTGCAGATTGACGACATGTCTGCATCATATTTGTAGTCAATGCCTCATACAGTTGTGTATTGTCTGGCATATCACTGGCGATCCATTAAAGACTGATGTCATAACATAATAATATACATTTGATTGTCAGATGTCATATCCTGTGGAATAGACCTGTGAATGCAACACCGTCTTTGCTGGCAACTAAGTGCTTTTAAGCTAGATTCATAAAGTAACACTATTTTCCGGCCTTTGCCCACCAGTGATGTGTGCCTTTGTGCAGATGTCTTGCTCCTGTTAGAGCAAGACATCTGCACAAAGGCACACATCACTGGTGCAGATGTCTTGCTCTAACATGAGCAAGATATCTGCACCAGTGATTTGTGCTTTTGTGCAGATGTCTTGCTCTAACAGGAGCTAGGTGTCTTAGCATGACACCCATGGCAATGCAAGTGTACCTTGTCCTGTAGGATGCCAATATGTGTGCAGTCACTGACACCTGCTTTGTAGCTGTGGCGAGCACACTAACCTTGCCAGGTTATGTTACTCATCCCATCGTACATTTAGACTCCAAATGGAGGGCTGCAAAGCCACAGGAGGTGGTGAACATTATCGTACACATACACACTTCCAGGCTGGCCAAACAGTATGATGCATGGGAGACATCCCAAGTGCAGTTAACAGTTGCCAAAACACCAACTCAAATCATAGCTACCTATAGGCCTCCAACCATGACTATGGACACCCACCACAGCTATTGGGACTTGCTGGAACTTGTCAGCATTCAAACATCTACCCTGCTCCTGGGTGACTTTAACTACCCAACCATAGTGTGCATGACCAATGCCTACCTTGATCTAGCCCAATTCTCTGACAGTAATCCCTAGGAGGCCAGGATACATATGCCTCCACAACTAGGCATACACCTGTATATTACCAGATGGGTAGCTAACTGGCCCAATGATAGTACCCATTCGGTCAAAGTAGTGGAACCATCTCTAGTAGTATAGTCTTCCAAAGTGTTGTGCCCCAAGGATCAGTCTGGGGGCCTCTACTGTTTGAGATATATGTATCTGAGGTACAGGACAAAAGCAGTGGTCTGTGCCTGACCAGGTGTACAGATGCTTGCAAGGTGGTCACTGTCTTACATTCCCCTACTAATGTGAGCAGCCCCCAAGAGGCCCTCACCCAATTAATGACTGGTGCAAGAAGCATTTCTGCAAACTGAATGCCAGGGGAGGCATCATTCTCCCTGCTGTGGCAGGTGTCATCCACACTAATTATGACAGTAATACTGTACTCAGCATGCAATCACATGTGAGGTGACTTGTACTCCAAGGTTGTTAGCAACCTGACAGTTTCCCACCATGTGGGCACCATTGTACGCAAGGCCATCTACATGGCTCACCTCACAAATACGGGTATGCCAACCAGGAACCAGAAGGCCACAATATCCCTGTACTCTACCCTTATCAGATGCATTACCAAGTACAATGGCTCTTTTGGCATGTACCTTGACAAGCAAATGCAGCAGCTGGAGAGACACAGAGGTTCCTGACCAGGCAACTCCATGGTCTGTAACACCTATCCAATACAGGTAGGCTGAAAGCCCTGTCCCTGTACTCAGTGTCATACAGACTGATCACAGATGACCTGTGTCTGACATACAAGGCCATTTCCAAACCAGCATTGATGGCAGTTCTGCATATCTGTAGGACAAACCCCACTCATGTATCACATATGCAGGGCCCTGGTCTGTGATATGTATAGTACTTGTTGGTGAGATAGTGTAGTGTCCCACGTAATATACTGTAAAATACACTCCCTCCCCATATCTAGCAGTGTACATGTATAGCCCTCTGGAAGAGGAAGCTGGACAACTGCATGGGAAATGGATGAGATGTCCCTGGGATCCTGTGTGTGTCCCAGATGGACAGGGGAAGCAGGTGCTGGCTTGGAAGGGGCATGGGCTAAAATCTGGGCAAGGCTTATGAGGGCATCTGGGTCAATAGCCTGGTATCATCTTATAAGGCTATGCACCTAGCACTTTACATGTGTCCTGTATGTATTGCAGGCTGTCCTGCAATGTTGTCTGAAATTAATTCCTGTGAGTCTGACTTTTTCTAATTTCTCCAAGTCTTTTGGGTTTCTAATACCATGACAGGAATGGACCCCATTCCTAAGTCAAAATATGATTAAACTTTATGAAATTAGTATTGTTTCACTCTTTGATGTTAGCCAAAAAAATTATCTTCGCAGCACCCGCAATGTGCCCAGTAATGACTCCTTCTGCAATTTGTATGGTCTTACATGAATTGGTAACATATCTAAATACGATTGTAAATTCTTTTTTATAAGACCAGTTGCTCCTACTACTATTGAAACTGTCTGGGTATCTTTCTTCCACATGGCTCTCATTTCTGCCTGCAGATAAAGGTATTTTATGACTTTGTGTCTCTGTGTACGCAAGACACTGTAGTCACTAGGTGTGATGATTTCAATGATCAATGCTACTTTTATCTTCTTTTCTTGGACCACCAGATCCGGTTTTCTAGCATCTATCTTTTGAACTGCTGGTATTGCACGTGATATAAACTTCCTCATTTTCTATGATTATCTGTGGCTCATGTTTCCAGTGTTTTTCAGCTACATTGATCCATAATGTTTGAACAATCTCCAGTGTAACAGTCTTGCTACATTATTATGCCTTTCAGTATATGCCATTAGTGTGTCGCAACCAGCAACAAGGTGTTTTACAAAACCTACATATGTCTGTTTCTCCCACATGTTCAATGAACTTTGTAAACCAACGTGTACATAGCCTACTATCTTGGGCTGCCAATATTGACCTTTCATTTCTTGATGTGAATTCACCTTTCCTTAACCATTCCTGTGTTTGTTCTTGATCAACATGAGGTTCTTCCCGAAGTTTTCTATACTTACAACTATATTTATGTTTTTTCCACATTTCTTGCCTTCTCATCTGGTCCTTTACCATATATTCTTTCTTTTGTTTTTAGCACATTCAATTGTTGCCTGTTTTTTATCCACTTCTAGTTTTATTTCCATTCCTGCTTGATGTCGATATGCTTCTGCTAAATTAAGCAGAGATGTCATCTTAGATTTATTCTCCTCATGTTTGAAGACTTTCACTACATTTGGATATTTTGAGGTCAGTAGATATGGGTGGAGTCCCACGACTGCAGATCTATCCATGTAATCAATTTCAAGGAGGCCCATCCCTCCTTCGGAACGGGGAATATATAATCTTGGAATACACTGATTTTTATAAATCATTTGTTGAGCATGAACCATCCTTCTTGTTTTAATATCCAGTCTATCCAACACTTTTTGGGACCAGTCAATCACTCCAAAACTATAAGTTAGGACAGGAAGAGCAAATTTATTTATGGCTTGGATCTTGTTCCTAGATGTCAATGCTGTTTTCAGGATTAATTTAAATCTTCTAAAGTACTCCTTACTGAGCTTTATTTGCATTTGTTCATGTTTTATTGCTGATCCTTCATCAATTCCCAAGTATTTATACACTCCCTCTTGCTCAAGTTCTTTTATATCACATTCTTGTCCCAAACTGATGTTTTCTGGTGCTGCAGTTTTCCTTTTTTAAAAGTTACTTTTGCACATTTATCAAGACCGAATGACATTCCAATATCATCTGAAAAAGTTTTGACAACAATTCTCTATAAAACTTTTTGGGTTATCAGTAAATTGCTTATTTTGTGCTTTTCCCTTATATTTATCTTCGTATCTTCTAAGTCTTTCTGCCTGTTTTGAAAGTTTTATCTCCAAGAGTGCATAATAGATCCTGGTCTGTTCTAATACTGTGCATTGCTTTTATCACATTTATCTTTCTTAATATTTTTGTTGATCTGTTCCCTCTTCTATAATCTTCTAACAATGACATTTCTTGTCTTAGCTGCTTTATAGTTTTCTCTATTTGATACTTCCATGATGGTATTCACTTTTGGCCACTCTTATTCCTTGTTACCCTGTAATCCTGTGGTAGAACTTTATCAGTTATTAATTTAGCAGTACAGTAATATATTCTGTTTACTTCTTTTATGGAACTCTATGGACAGTCCTAATTACTCTGTTCATTTGTTTTATCAAGCTTCTGACTTTTGGGGTTTTATTAACCTTCTGTAGTCTATTTCTCTCATTGATCTTGACATATCTGTCTTTGTCTATTAAATCAAGCAACTCTTCTCCTAGCTCATTTTCTTCCATACTGAGGGCACATCCCTTGTTTTCCATTTCCTGCAGGCATTCTATAGAAAGTGCTATAGCATCTTCCTGTGGCACATTCTCTTCAATTTCATCCTGTATCATCTGTTGTTCTGTCATATGGGAACTCACTGGCCTATCACTCCTCAACATTGACTGCATCAGAGTTTCCACAGCTTCCTGTTTATTTCCTTGCTGTCTAGCTTCAAATGAATGTTTATACTGGTTTCCTGTGGAAGGCTCCAAAATATCTTGATATGGCACCTGACCAATTGCTTCCTGTTCCACTGGTTTCCCCTTAATTTGGATATCCATTGCTCTATCCTGTTGTGGTGGTTTCTGCATTCGATTAACTACTGAATTCTTTTCTTTGCAGCTGTGCCATAACCTCAATTTCTTTTTCTTTGACTTCTCCATTACTAATCTTTTTTTTCTACTTTTCCTCTTAGTCTTCTTATTTTTTGTATTGTAAAGTTTTCCATATCCAGAATCCTCTGCCTATATATTTTCTTCAAATATCTTTGGTGCTGCTGTTTTTGTGTTAGTTTTGCTTTCTCCTTTGCATTAATATTACATCATATTAAATATCTTTTCCTTTCCTCTGTCCATATTTCTTCTTCACATGTCTCCTGATCTTCTTGCTTTTCCTTATTCTAGAGACTCACTCCATCATGCTGTGATGTAGTCTGTTTTACACCTTCTACATTAAATCCTTCACTTTGCAGACACTCCATAACTTCAGCTTATATTTCTTTAACTTCTGCTTTACTAATCATCTTTTCTACATTACATCTTTGTGCTATTGATCTTTTTATTGTGAAATTTTTCATATCTGGATGCCTTTGCCTGTATTTTTCTTTGGATGTCTTTGAGACTGCCTTCTCAATATTAGTTAACTTGGCTTTCTCCTTTGCAAAAATATTACACCATATCAAATCTCCCTTTCTTTCTTTCTCATGTCCATATTTTTTTATATACTTTTCATATATCTCTAGATTTTGTTGTTTATATTTTCTCACTTCCTTAGAGGCTTTGTTTTCCAAGGAGATCAAAGCTTCTTGAGCTATATACTGCTTTTCAAAAATCTGTTTTATTAACGAAAGCAAATTTTTATTTGAAGCTTGTGATTTTCCTGCGGAAGTATTTTTCTTTCCTCTAATTTCTCTCTTAATCATTTTGTATATCTTGTGTCTGGAAATTCTGGGCTTTTTACATAATAGTAAAAATACATAATTTCTTTCTTTTCCTCAATAGTCCACTCTATGGTCTTTATGGCTCTTCTTTGGCCAATCAATTTTTGTCATTTTTGTGGACTGCTACTTCCTTCTACAACAGGGGGCCATCCTGCCCCTGAGTATGGCCTGACCCCATTGTAGGAATGTTTCTGTATTTTGAGGATTCTACACTGTCATTTTTTCCACTCCTGGCACCAGTGTGCCTACAAGGATTGCGCACTTTTTTATCGTGGGTCTTGTGTGCCCAGCTATCTTTTTTTATTTTTGATTTATTTCTGTCCATGATATATGCTATATAAATACAGTCTATATATCAGTGTCACCTTGGTGAGATTTTATAAAAAACAGGGTCTCACGAGGTACTCACCAAGACTTGAGGATGAATTCAATTTCAGCACTACTACTCTCCTTTGCTTGCTGACTTTTCATCTCTCCATCAGGACCCCTCTACTACTCTCCTTTGCTTGCTGATTTTTTTATCTCTCCATCAGGACCCCCTACTACTCTCCTTTGCTTTCTGACTTTTCATCTCTCCATCAGGACCTGTCTACTACTCTCCTTTGCTTGCTGATTTTTTTTATCTCCACATCAGGACCCCTCTACTATGCTCCTTTGCTTGCTGACTTTTTATCTCTCCATCTGACATGGGTATGTACTGCAGTGATAGTGTATAGTCCTGTCCCCTCATCAGTTATCATCGCATATCGTTACACCTTGTTAGTGTGCGTGGTCTGTATAGCAGTAAGTCAGATCTTACAGTACATGCATATGCACTTGGAGACACCGTATAGCTCACTCCAATAGCCTTGGTCTTGGCCACAATTACCATTCTGCTACTAGGCCCATCACACATTAGAGTTTGTCACCCTTTGTTGTGGGCCGGACAGTAGCAGTGATAGAGATGGATTGCAGCAGACAGAACTACCGTAAGTCTGCATTGAAGGGCCCATAGGTTTCACAGCTGTGCCATACGGTACCAGGAGTGTGTGTGTGTGTGTGTGTGTGTGTGTGTGTGTGTGTGTGTGTGTGTGTGTGTGTGTCTCAGCAAACACAATACTGCAGGGCATTACTTTACATATGTTGTGTTCCCCTCACAGGTGAACACAGGGGTTGCTGTCCCTCCCCCACATGACCTGATATCAGTGTCTTAGCAGACTCCCATGATGATGGTGGTCATAGTGAGGCACAGGTGGGGTCATCAGTGCATCGACCCGTGCCACTGTTTTGCATCCCACTTTCACCCACCATGTCCCCACACACAGTCAGTATGCCCACACATACCCAGTCCCCAGTAGCCAGAGATAGTGGACAGGGTAAGGATGGAGGTATGGAAAGGCTAGTGCATTGAATATGGTGAGTGTAAATGTAGACACCAGCCATAGGCAGAGGGCAGTTGAGGTCACACACAGGCAGATGGACAATGGTGCTCAACAGAGGACTGCTGCCCATCAAGCCTCTGTCGCAAGTGCCACAGTAGATGTCACCTGACACATGTTACAGTCCATCATGGAGGCACAGGCACATACTGACTGCAACACCAGACAGATGCTCAGGGTCATGCATGCAGCACTCCATGCCATGCATAGCGACCTCCACAGCAGTTGTGATGCCGTACGTCATCCTGCCAATGTTGGGGATAGACAGTGGAGTGAGACATTGTCACTGCTTGACCGTGCATTGTCTATGCTTCAGCATGTGATGGGAGTAGGGCATTTGCCAGGTGGAAGTAGGTCAGCGACATAAGCAGCTGTGCGCCCACATGGTCATGCACATCCACAGTCCCTTAGTGGCAGTACCAACAGCACCACTGAAAGGAGGTTGCTGTGCACACCACACCGGAGCAGGCCATATGCATGTTGTCCTGGCCAGTGCCATCAGGGATGCAGGTCCAGCAGACAGCAGTCACCATGAGGAAGTAATACTGTATCTTTCCTTGGGACTGACAATGCCAGTGATACTCCTGGCAGAACCAGTTACCACACCCCTGCCAGGAGATGGTGAACCATACATCCTGCCATGTATGGTCCACACCTGTCCAACATAGACCTGTGTCGGGCATCCACATTGCTTGCAGTTGTGCAGATCAACACTCACACATCCCTATCCCAGATCAGTCACCACCGGACATGCACAGCTCCTCTGCACAGCCAAATTGAACATCATCCCTCCAGACACACACACACCCGCACACACACACACACACACACACACACACACACACACACACACACACACACACACACACACACACAAAAACACATAATGTCAGCCACATGGGCCAGCATAGGCCTCTGGCAATCCAACACCACAAGCTATGCATGTGATGATATGTGTACCACAACCCTGATATCCATACCACTGATGCACAGACATGCTTATATGGGTCTGATGCACAGGGTTACTATGGAAATGTCATGCTGTGTAAGTTGCTGTCTGCAGGCAGTAGTTATGGGTACATACTGAGGTGTATGTACCTTGTTAGCCATAATGCACTATTGCTGTTAGTACTGCTGACTGACTGTAGTGTCACGTACTGTATTCTGGTTTTGTTTCAGGTGTCTGTGTGTCTGCAGGCTGTGGGCCTGCTGCAGTAGCAATGTTGGGTAAGGCAGAATGGTAACACAGTCACCTTATCATAACCAAGGTACAGCTGTACATGTACATGTTTACCAGGTGTGTTTACATGCAACAGTGTGTGAGGGGCAATTGTGGCAGACAGGGTGACAGTGCATACATACCACTGACACAGCCACCTAGCATACATACATGTCACCTGGGTGTTCCATAGGCCTGCAGGCTCACACATACATAGGAGGTTACCTGCGTACTGCCACTAAGTCCCTCAGCAGCTTAGCCATTACATTCACTGATACAGATTTAGCTATCAGCACCTGTTTCCCCTGCCATTTCTATCACATCCACTTGACCATCATGCAGTTGATGAGGGTTTTCCTGGTACTGTGTATGATAGGTTTGGGGTATGTATTCTTGGCACAGGTCAGCCTGTGTTAGTCTAACCTGACAATCACCAGCATGTGTGTCTGCTATCTCATATGCATGTTTGGCCGCTTGTGCTGGTAGTGCACACAGAGTCATAGTCCTGTACATGGGGCAGCTGACGAAAGACTGAGCACAGCCCCTACGTGCACAGTCTTATGAATGATAGCACTAGATACATAACGCAGATAGCACAGTGGTACTGTAGTGCAGCAGTGTCTGCCACTACTACTGAAGTGGGTGACAATTGCAGAGACTGTTAGGATTGGCAATGGTGGGTTCAGAGGCCTTTAACATGTTAGAGCCATCTCACACACACACATGCATGTGCACACACACACACACACACACACACACACACACACACACACACACACACACACACACACATGCACACCACTGTATGGGGACATGCATTGAGACACACATGCACATGGAGGTGATACTTATCAGAGTGGATGACCTTCCCATCTATTAATGTACAATACACAGTGATACAACCATTGCACCACAGTGGCTTTATATTAGAAACTATGTAACTGTGCTTGTACGGTGGATGACATCTGTATGGGCCGACACTAGTTTGCCAATGGGGGAGTTCACCGGGTAGAAGAGGCACACAACATGGTATAGCCATTACATGCACACACTGAAGACAGACACAGCGGCTGTGCATACGGAAACACATACACAGTTGCCAATAGACATATTAGCAACCCTACGTATCCACTTGTATGTACTATAGTGCTGGGTACACATACCATGCTCCACATACATTATATGCCTGGGACATACACATACTCTTCACAGGTTCATGGGTAGGTACTAAGCTATTGGCCCTAGGGCCTATATAAGCCTAGCCAAAAATTTACCCTGGCTTCCACCACCCAAGAAAATTATTTTCCTGTGCCACTGTCGAGCAGAGCCACAGAAGTGATCCCTGGGGTGAATTTCCTATTTCTCATCCAATCATCAAAATTTTTCTTGAAGAGTGCTAAGGAGGAGCTCTGTTTGACATAGACAGGTAGTCTGTTCCAGAGTATGGGAAGTCTCTGGGACAGGAATCTATCCCTCCAGCATGGTTTGTTTATTGTGGTGACAAGCATGTAGCTCGGAGGGATTGGGATTTCTTTAAGTGGAGCATGCCCAACAGCTCTGGGTTTGACATAGTTTTGTATGTTAGGCAGAGATCACCTCTGAGTAGGTGATATGCAACGGAGTAAAGCTGGAGTTTTTTTAGATGGTCTGCATACGGCATCCGTTTGAGGCCAGTAATCCTCTTTGTGACATATTTCTGTGGCCTTTCCAGTTGTTGTAGATGTCTTGTGAGGTACATTACCAAAAGGGGCATTGTACTCTATAATGGGCCTAATGAGTGATGAGTAGAGGGGAACAACGACTTCTTTTTTTCCTGGATGAGAAACCTTTGGTGATGAGGTGAGCCACATAGAAGGATTTCCTGACCACTGTGGCGATGTGATTATCAAAGGAGAGACTACTGTCCACCTGTGTCCCAAGGTCTCTTATCACATTTTTGGCATTAAGTAGACTACCAGCATTGTGGTAGTTCATGCAGAGGCACACTGATGTCCCACTCACCAGACTGAACAAGGAGAAGGTCACTGTAAGCTGCCTGTCGGGTGCCAGGATCCGCCACATAACACAAGCACTCAGGTCACTCCACAGCAGGTACAAATATGACTCTGTCATTGTCCATGTTGGTGTGAATGACCTGAGACATACCTCCCTGGACTACATGAAAGGAGACATAGAGGAGCTCTCTGATCATGTAGCCCAGGCCGGTATGACCCTGACCCTGAGTAGCATCTTGCCCTCACCAAGAATGATGCCACAGTATAAAGACAAAATTATCAATTTTAACAATTGGCTAAGCTATTGGTGTCATTCAAAGGGGATCCAGTGTTTGTGAACCTGGGATGACATTCTCGACAAGCCACGTTGCTTCACCAAGGACAGCTTGCACCTGTCACCCTTAGGCTTTTGAATACTGGCTGAGGCTCTTGCCACCCCCATAGTGCCTTTTTTAGGCAAGGCTCAAAAGACAAACCCACCTCCATAGAAAATACCAGAAAAAAAAAAAACTAATGCTACTCAACGCCAGAAGTCTAAACCTCAAGATGCATGCACTCGAGGCACTCCTCAGTATGGAGAAAATCGATATCTGTGCAGTAACAGAAACCTGGTTCAAGGCTCCAGAGAGCAACCCAGCACTACCAGGATTCAACTCATACCATTCTTTTCGGCCCCAGAACTCGGACCGAAATACTAAAGACGGTGGAGTATCCATTTTCATCAAGGATACCCACACCTCCAGGTTAATGGCACTGCACGAGGCAGAGGAAACCATCCATGTGCAACTAACAGTAGGTAAAACTGCTTTTCAGTTTGTAGCCTGCTACAGATCACTCACCTGGTCTCAGGACCCCCACTCAGCATTCCTGAGAACATTGGTGAATATGAAGGTCTCACCAAACACCATGATATTGGGTGATTTCAACTACCCAAACATTGACTGGGAAAAATACTCAAGTCCCAACTCTTTCGCCCAACAGTCCTTGGAGTTTATAAACTCAAATGCCATGGAACAACTGGTCACCACACCCACAAGAGGGGACAGCATATTGGACTTGGTCATCACCAACATGGGGGCTCAATGTTCCACACCAGAGGTAAAACCCTCGTTGGTAAGATCAGACCATAAACTAATCACAATGGACATTCACATCCCGACCCCACCCCCAGCCAAGGAAACCACTGTCAAAAATTTCTCAAAAGCAAACCTCACACTTCTCAAGACCGAGGTGGAAAGTTTCAAAGCCCCGGGGCTAATGGAAAATGCTACCCAAACCACAGAATCCTTTATAAATGCACTCTATGAGCACCTACAGGAATGCATGGATTGTGCCATCCCAAGTAAAACCAAGACTCACTCCTCCAAAAACAGGAGACCAGTCTGGTGGACCCCGGCCATAAATAAGCTATACAACAGAAGGAGGAATATATTACATGATAAGGCAAAATCCCAAAAAGGGAAGGCATCCCTGAACAGCACTAGCAAGAAACTTTTGATTCCTCATAAAATCATCAAAGGCTAGCTTTGAAAGAAAAATCGCCAAAGACTCTAAAGATAATCACAAGGTGTTCTTTAGCTATGTCAAGAATCTGGGTGGCAACTCTCAGATCTGCTCTGAGTTGGTGCAAAATGACACAAAATACACTGAACCCACTGACATTGCCAACATCCTGGCGGACAGGTTCAGTGCAAACTTTACCCTCCCCCCCCCAAAAGGGACAGTGTCTATCCCAGAAGAATGCAGTCCCCCAGACATCACAGACACATAGGTGAAAGCTGCCCTCTCCAAAGTAAAAAACACAGTATCAATGGGACCAGATGGTATCTCGGGCTGTGTCTTACATGAGCTCCAAAATGAACTAAACCCTCACATAGATTCACTGTTCCAACTCCGCCTTACCACAGGTTATGTACCCAAAGAATGGCGTACAACAACAGTGATCTCACTCCACAAAGGTGGCGCCACAACGGATCCCGGGAACTATCGCCCTATAAGCCTGACTAGCCTGGTCTGCAAGGCTATGGAGCGCATCATCATGGATCTCATAAACAAAGACATTGGAAACCTCCAAATACTGGACCCTACCCAATTTGGCTTTGTTAAAGGCAGGTCTTGCCTCTTAAACCTAGTTGACTTCTTCGAAATAGTTACCAAAACCATAGATGAGGGAAAGGTAGTCCACACAGCCTACCTGGACCTCACAAAGGCCTTCAACACAATACCCCACTATGGCATCATAAATAAGCTTACCAACTTAAATATTAACCCATATGTCACAAGATGGATTGCAAACTGGCACAGGGATAGAACTCACATGGTCAGAGTCGCGGGTGCCATGTTTGACTCTAAACCAGTTACAAGTGGCATCTCACAGGCCTCAGTCCTGGGACCCCTCTTGTTCAGGATATACTTCTCTGAGGTACAGGCAAACATGGGATGACTGTGGCTTACCAAGTTCGCAGATAATTGCAAACTGGGAGCCATAATCGACTCTCCGGCTGACACAAGTGTCCTCGAGAAGTGCCTTACGGAGACAGATACCTGGTGTCAGAACCATGGCCTCAAGCTAAATGCCAAATAGTGCATAGCCATCCCCTTTGGGAAAAACAAAGTGCCCACAAACTACCACATAGGAGGTAATCCACTAAGTATGGAAGAAGTAATTAGGGATCTGGGGACCCAAGTAGATAGTAACCTCTCCTTTGACAATCACATTGCCAAAGTGGTTAGAAAAACATTCTATTTAGCTCACCTAATTACAAAAGGGTTCACATCTAGATCAAGAGAGGTCATTGTGCCTTTCTACTCATCGCTCATTAGGCCCATAATTGAGTACACTGCCCCATTTGGGATCTACCTTACCCGACACCTGCAGCAGCTGGAGAGACCTCAAAAATACCTCACCAAGAGGATCGTGGACCTCAAACAGATGCCCTATGCAGCTCGACTAAAGAAACTCCAGCTCTACTCAGTTGCTTACCGCCTACTCAGAGGTGATCTCTGCCTGACGTACAAGGCCATGTCTAACCCAGAATTGTTGGAAATGCTCCACCTCAAGAAAACCAAGTCCATTAGAGCAACACGCTCCAGGGATTTAAACCTTAGCAAAACAATAAATAGGACATGCTGGAGGGATATATTCATATCCCAAAGGCTTCCCTCACTCTGGAATAGAATCCCAGTCCATGTTAGGCAGAGGCCCTCACTGACCCTCTTCAAGAGAAATCTTGATGAGTGGATGGGAAATTGTAAATTTACTCCTGGGATCACTTCTATGGCCCTGTTGGACAGAGGCTCAGGAATCTAATCTAAAAGGGAGGCAAAAGCTAACACATTCTGGCTAGGCTTATAAATGCCCTAGGGCAGAT
Source organism: Protopterus annectens (assembly GCF_019279795.1). Lineage (NCBI taxonomy): Eukaryota > Metazoa > Chordata > Ceratodontiformes > Protopteridae > Protopterus > Protopterus annectens. The sequence continues at coordinate 1,430,462,709 of NC_056732.1, read as the reverse complement.
AGCCTAGTACCTACCTATGAACCTATGGGTACAGAGTTTTTACCAAAGGGGATGACAATACACTTTTGGGCATTGAGCTTCAGGCCATGGCTTTGACACCAGGCATCTGTCTCAGTGAGGCCCTTTTGTAGTATGTCCACATAGTTAGGAGTTTTGATTATGGCTCCTAGTTTGCAGTCATCTGCAAACTTTGTTAGCCAAAGACCTTCTGTGTTAGCCTGTACTTCAGAGATGTAGATACCAAACAGGAGAGGACCCAGGGCTGAACCCTGTGGTACTCCACTTGTCACTGGTCTGAAGTCGGATTTGGAGTCTGCTACTTTTACAGTGTGGGTTCTGTCCATGAGCCAGTTGGCAACCCACCTTGTGACACAGGGATTTATTCCTAGTTTAGTGAGCTTATCTATAATTCCAGAGTGAGGGATGTATAGGTTCATAGGTTCATACTAGGCTATCTGCCCTAGGGCATTCATAAGCCTAGCCAGAGTGTGTTTGGCTTTCGCCACCAATTTTAAATTAATTTTGCTATGCCCTTTTTCGAGGTTAGTATACTGTGCCTCTGTCTAACAGTGACACAGAAATGATACCCGGGGTAAACCTACGATCTCCCATCCACTCATCAAGATTCCTCTTGAAAAGAGTCAATGAGGAACTCTGCCTAACCTGGACTGGGATTTTATTCCAGAGTGAAGGGAGCCTCTGGGTTATGAATCTGTCCCTCCAGCATGTATAGGTTCATAGTGTTGAAAGCCTTGGCGAGATCTAGATAAGCTGTGTGAACCACCTTACCCTCATCTATGGCTTTGGTGGCTGCTTCAAAGAAGTCAGTCAGCTTTAGAAGACATGATCTGCCTTTTACAAATCCAAACTGGGTAGAGTCCAGAGTTTGGAGATTACCAATGTCTTTGTTTATGAGTTCCATGATGATACGTTCCATGGCCTTGCAGATCAGGCTCGTCAAGCTAATGGGGTAGTAGTTCCCTGGGTCTGTCATGGCTCCCCCTTTGTGGAGTAGGATAACCATTGCAGTGCACCATTCAGTGAGCACAAAGCCTGAGTTGAGGCTATGATTGAACATGGTACTTAGGTAGGGTGCCAGTTCATTCTGTAGTTTGTGTAGAATGCAGCCTGGGATATTGTCAGGTCCCATGGATGTTGTGTTCTTGGCTTTGGAGAGTGTGTTTTTTACCTGTGTAGCTATGATTACAGGCACTTTGCATTCTTCTGGTATAGAGATGGGCCCTCTAGGGGGTGAGAGGGGGGTAAAGTTAGCACTGAACCTATCTGCCAGGATGTTGGCAATATCAGTTGGTTCTGTATATTTAGTGCCACTGTGCTGTAACTCAGAGCAGAGCTGAGTGTTGCCATTGAGATTCTTGACATAGCTATAGAATGCTTTGTGGTTGTCTTTAGAGTCAGTGGCAATTTTGTTTTCGTAACTAGCTTTGGAGGATTTTATGAGGGATCACAGCTTCTTACTGAGGTTAACGAGGGTGTTCCTCCAGTCATGGGATTTTACTCTTTTTTGAAACAGTTTCTTTCTTCTGTTGTAGAGTTTGTTTATGGCAGAGGACCACTATATTGGCTATCTTTTTTTGGAGGATAGCATCTTGGTTCTATTAGGGATAGCATGATCCATGCACTCGTGTAAGTGCTTATAAAGTGCATTTGCGTAGGATTCAGCAGTCGTACCTCTATTGTCCGTTTGCATGGGTGTCTAGAAGTTTGCAACTTCTGTCTTAAGAAGTGTGAAGTTGGCTTTGGAGAAGATTTTTCGGTGGTTTCCCTAATTGGGGGTGGGAGCAGGATATGGATGTCTAGGGTGATTATCTTGTGGTTGAATCTGACCAACGAGGAATTGACCTATGGTGTGGAACACCAGTTGCCCATGTTGGTAATGACCAGGTCTAGATATTGCTGCCCATGGTGGGGGTGTGAATAAGTTGATCCAAGGTGTTGGAATTTATGAATTCCAGAAAACGTTGAGCAAAAGAGTTGGTATGTGAGTATTTTTCCCAGTTAATGATGGGGTAGTTGAAATCGCCCATTATTAGGGTGTTAGGTTGTACCCTAATACTTTTCATTCTATCAAGAAATGATGAGTGGGAAGCCTGGGGCATGGTGGGGGGGTCTGTAGCAAGCTACAATTTGGATTGCAATCTTACCCAGAGTTAGTTGCACTTGGATAATCACAGATGCATTATGCTGTGCAATTAGCCTGGAGGTGTGGATATCCTTAATGAATATGGACACACCTCCACATTTAGTGCTTCCTTCCGGGTTAGGTGGCCGAAAGGTGTGGTATGAATTTTAGCCTGGTGATGCAGGGGTGCTCTCTGGAGCTTTGAACCAGGTGTCACTGCACAGATGTCAATGTTCTCCATTTTAAGGAGTGCCTAGAGTGAGTGCATTTTGAAGTTTAGACTCCTAGCATTGAGTAGCATTACCCTCAGATTTTGCTTGCTTGTAGCTGTTACACTGGTGAATTTGTCATTTGAACCTTGCCTAAAAACAGCACTATAGGGGTGGCAAGAGCCTTAGCCAGTATCCAGAATCCCAAAGGCAACAGGTGTAGGCCATCTCTGGCAAAGCATTGTGGTCTGTCGATCATGTCGTCTCAGGCAGACAAATACTGGATCCCCTTAGAATGACACCAGAAGCTTAGCCAATTGTTGAAGTCAATCATTTTGTCCTTGTACTGTGGTATCACTCTTACAACAGATAGTCTTGTAAATGCCTTCATGGATGGTGGGGTAACCCACCAGACATAGTGATTGTTCTTATCTGCTGCTGCTACATCCCTGCACAAGTGATAGTGTGACAGACTTTGTAGAAGCATGATGTGTCATTCAGATATGATGTCTGATGCTGGCATTTGTGTCAGTATGGTACCT
>NC_056732.1:1430319815-1430457315 GCF_019279795.1 Protopterus annectens | reverse complement strand
CGATGTGGGCTCCAACATAGCCTGTGAGTCTCTAAGTGTAGAAGCATGCCCAGTGTGACCTTCTATAAGTGAGAGTGGGACTCCATTCCAGAGATATGTGTACTCCAGTCCGGGGCTTTGTGTGCTACAGCCATACCTCTCAAAAGTAAACAGGACTTTCCTTGGGTTATTGGATTTGTTTTAGCAGACATTTTCAGACATATATGATGTATGACACTACAGTGTATTGTAAAAAGCGATTCCAGACTGCAAGTAGGCTAAACCTCTTTCAAGTTTGATTTTAAATCCACCAACACATAAGCCCTTTCATTTCAAAATGAGACTTCATCAGATAAAACAATACCAGTGCTACACGTACTATATAAAATGTCATAATAACCTTAATTAACTAACCAATTAGAAATTTAAAGCAGCAGTACCAACTGATTTTAAAAGGAGCATATAGTGTTGTTTTATGCCATAAAACCATTGTACAAAGGTATATTAAAATACAAAGATGAATAAGGTATTTCCCTACATTAATATAAAAATAAACAAATGTACAATAAATCTATTATAAAATGATACCATTGTCACCAAAGAAAAATTAAATATACAAAGCATGTTGTACCTAATAATTAAATAATAATAATTTTCCTTGGTGACAATGGTATCATTCTATAATAGATTTATTGTACATTTGTTTATTTTTATATTAATGTAGGGAAATACCTTATTCATCTTTGTATTTTAATATACCTTTGTACAATGGTTTTATGGCATAAAACAACACTATATGCTCCTTTTAAAATCAGTTGGTACTGCTGCTTTAAATTTCTAATTGGTTAGTTAATTAAGGTTATTATAACATTTTATATAGTAGGTGTAGCACTGGTATTGTTTTATCTGATGAAGTCTCATTTTGAGATGAAAGCGCTTATGTGTTGGTGGATTTAAAATAAACTTGAAAGAGGTTTATCCTACTTGCAGTCTGGAATCGCTTTTTACTTTATTCAGTTGTTTGTGATTACTTTTGATTGACTACAGTGTATTGTGTCATTACCTAGCGACAGACATCCTCAGATCATCACAGTGCTTTACCAGAGGAATACAAGATGTATGATGCACAGACCAATATTATGAGCCAGACTATAATCATTCTTGCCCAAAAAGGCCAGTTGAGAGGTGTGGCTACAGCTGGTTGACTGATGAAGCTGTGTAAACAATCCAGCAACTTGGTGATATGCTGGCTGGGGATCTCCTGCTTGTGTGGTATTCTTCTTACCTGAAAAGTCATATCCTGGTGTGGCCATACCTCTGAAATGTACATTTTGTGTCAAGACTGTCCAAGTGAAGATGACATGCAAATTAGTTGGCACTGCAGTTCTTGGGACATGGCCCTGTCAACCACAGTACTGTACCTAGGCCACTATGACACAACAGCCAGGAGTAAGTCCTAGCCACATCTTGACAGTATTAACCACAAATATACATAGCTGATTGACCCCTGCATATTGTGGACATGCAACACTTTATCATGTAGATTGGGACATGCCTGGCAATCTGTGCTCTGCTGCTATTTCCCTACAAACATACATGTTACTGCAGTTCTATAGGAATATGTGTAGGGGGTACATCTGTCAACTGTACACATTTGCACAGACTGTGCTGATATTTGGTCTACATTTTGGTAAAATTTAACATAGTATTGTTCCCTGTCTTTGAGAATAGTGGCATATCACTAAGGACCACAGATTAGATTGTAATGGCGTATTTTACCCTTTAGAGCCTTACTGCAACACCTGCTGTACTATCACTGTGTAAAGTCTGTAGGGGTATTTCATCATTGTCACCATTTGCGGGACTTTCCCAGACATTTCTTAATGGTTTTCTACAGCTGGCTTGCTGCCTGGGGCAGACGAGTGAGTATGAGACTCACACACTGACATCCATGCCTGTGACCTATGACCCCACAGTTAGTTGCCCCCCCACATATACTGCAGTGGGATTTGTCAACTTGGGTACTACTGCATAGTGTGGGGAGTCCAGTATTGGGCAAACATTTCCTGGTGTCCCACATAGCTGTCAGTTGTCTGCTGCTATCCCAGTAGGCCACCCCATTCCCTTGCATGCATGCAGAGAAACCATAGCTATGCTACCAGAACATACTAATCCATTCATTTATTGTTAAGAAGATTGACTTACAATGTGCCTGTGGCAGTTGTGAGGATGGTGCTTGAGGGCTGTTTATGTCAGATGGATGCAGTACACTGCCTATACATGGTAAGTTACAGGTAGTGTGATGTGTGAGTCATCCATTTTACTGTGTGTGCGAGTCGGAGAGAGATGTCAGTCTCTGGGTCACTACAGTGTCAGTGTGTGTGCTATGCATTGCCTCTTTGCCAAGGCCGGGGCATACTGGGTATGCCTTGGTCTTCCTACAGGGAGTTCCTCCTCTGAGTCCCTCTGTGCCTGTGGGGACCTTGGCCATTGGGGGGTTGTGTGGCCCTTCCCTGTGCTGTTCCTGTTGCAGCTGTTTCCACAGGATCATATTGTATAGCATGGTACATACTATGAACATGTGCGCACATGTGGCTGGAGAGTACTGCAAGGGTCCACCAGATTTGTCAAGGCAGCAGAATTGTGACTTGATCATCCCAAACACACACTCTATAATGATCCTGATTTGTGTGTGTGCCTCATTATGGCATTCTTGATTGGGTGGGTGTGCATTTCTGATGAATGTCATTATCCGTGGCTCCAGTGCATAGCCAGCATCCTCTACCAGATGACCATATGGGATGTCCCCACTGGTAAATGCTTGTTGCAGCTGTGAGGAATGCCAGATGTGGGAGTTGTGGTAGCTTCCAGGGCTGCCAGCACACGCATTCATGATAATGCCCTGGGCATTGCACATGTCCTGGCAGTTGATGGAGGGGAAGCTCTTATGGTTTCTGTAGACCATACCCTGTTCACCAGGTGGTGCTTTGATGTGGATGTTAATGCAGTCTATCACACCCAGTACCTCTGGGTAGTCTGCTACATGGTGGAAGAGATGCATATTGCTGGTCCTCTCCTCATGGGTTTTGGGGAAGTAAATTTTCTCACTGGCATGTAGAAGCATGGCATCCAGGAACTGGTGGAGTACTCTGGATGCAGATGCCTGTGAGACCCCCATCATGTCCCAAGTACATCTTTGGAAAGTACCTGCAGCTAGTATTCTTAAGGCTGCACATACTTTGGTAACCACTGGGATGGGTTCTCCTCTGTTGGCTCTGGGTCTGAGTTAAGGCAGGCACAACTTGATGATTAGCTGATGTATGTCTCTGTCCACCTTGTAATGCTCTACTATCGCCAGATCAGCTAGCCCCTAGTAGGTTACCCTGGGTCTGAACACTCTTCTCCTCCTCCTCAGTCTGGGGCAGTCGTCAGCATTACCCTCCTCAACGCCCTCATCCTCTAGCACATACTGATAGATCAAAGCAACGGCAGCCCCTAACATTTTTTCGGTTAAAATTCCCCCGCATGTGTACACCAATGGTGCAGTTTTTGTGGGAAAAACCAGACTGAAAGGTGTTTGCACAGTTTATACTGTTGTGCTGCAGATGCTGCCTGTATGATTGGCTGGCTATAATACATTCCACCTGCTTGCTATTTTATTTGTACTTGATTGCTTTTATTTTGCTATTTCCCTTTTTTTCCCTTCCCATTTCCACTCGTTTTAAGCCCCGAGACACGCCATGCAAACCCCGTGCCCAAATGTAAACAGTGCTGCTACATTTTTTTTTGTTTTGTTTTACACCTGATGGACTCCACGCAAACCCATTTAGCTAAAGTAAACACTGAGAAATGGCCCTCCCCTGGATGCAAACATGCTCTTCATTTCATGGAATAAGTCAATACAGTTTCAGACACACCCCCTTGCTTAGCTGGGCTTAGCTAAGCTCAAATGGGAGCCATGGAGCTCCAATGCGCTTAAACCAAGCATGACACACACACCCTTTTCATGTCAGCTGCTCCTTTTGCTTACACCGTTGCCTTATAGCTCCTACACGGTTAGGTGCAGCCAAAGACTGGTCTCCGATTTAGTGATTCAGTAAATTTTGCTCATTTGCATACCCCACTGCCTTAGTCCCTGGTTACACCACTACACCACAGGCTTCCTTCTTAGCAAGCAGTGTTACCTGTTATTGTTTTGATTCTGAATGCCATAGACTATAATGGCAAAATGCAGATTTCACTTAAAATTGTCTGTTCACATTTTTTTTTATTTTTGGCACAATCCCATATGCACACTACTGCCCTATGCTTAAACGACCAAAATCAGCAAAAAAAAAAAAAAACTTTGATTTTTATAATTTTGCAACACTTTTCCATGCCGATGGCCATATATTTGGCCATTGGCATGCCTAAGGATTATAATACATGCTTTACTTTGAGCTGTCATGTCTCCATTATGATTTTTGCAGAAATGTATTCGGCTAATAGCTGAATACATTTCTGCAGCGGACACTATTCTGGCATGGATGCCTGCCTGCTTACTGATTTGCTAATTCACCTCATTTGCATGGTTTTCACCAGCAAATGAGGTAATTAGCATTATTTAGTGGTGTCCGTGCAAGAACAGTGCTGGCAGGCTCATGCATAATCCCAGCCTTGTTTACTGGATCGCTTGGTGGCCATATTCCATGAAGGAGCTGCTACACTATTCCTGCATGGAAAAAACAGCTTATTGAATTCCGGCATATGTTTTGAATAATAGAGACAGTATTGGAAAATCCTTTGGTGAGTTGATTAAGAAAGACAAGAAGTTAAATAACAAGTGTATATGGATGATTATATCTGATAACAGATACACTGGCATTGTTAAAAACATTATTGCCAAACATTGGCATATTCTACAATATGTGGAGAAATTAAGTGATATATTGCCAGAAAGACCTATCTTTAGTTAGAAAACTTCTCAAAATCTAAAAAATACTTATGTCGTTAGGAACACAAAAATGTTACTAGAAATGAGTTTGAATCTGAACATAGTTATAGCACATATCCATTTAGGAATTGTGTATGTTATAGAGATATAGATAGTGCTACTTACTTTAACCACCCACCTATGGCTAAATGCTATACGTTTAAGCATTATGTTACTTGTGATACTTCTAATGTGATGTACTTGGCCACATGCATGAAATGTTTATCATTTTATGTAAGTAAAACTGTAAACTGAAGGAAATTATGTGTTCCCATCTATGTCAAACAAAAAGAAAATACAAGACTAATTCTTAATTCAAACATATACAGAAAGAGAGTATGTAACATTATTTTAAATGTTTAATGTTGAAGTTACCCCTTTAACTCATTACAGCAGAGGTGATATTTTCAATAAAATGGAGAAATTGAATATAAATGGATAAGTGCTTTAACAGCTGACTGTACCCCTGGGTCAAATGTAGCAGTTAACATAAAATGTATTTTAAAAGCTGGGTCACTGAGAAAATGAAATTATAATTGTTTTCATTGTTGCCATTGTCATGTGCATTTTGTTTTATTTTTTTTAACTTTTTACATATATTTAAGCAGTCATTTCTTTCAAATCTACACCTGAAGCATTTTTGTAAAAGCTTACTGAACATTGTATGTGAAGTTTGCGTATTTGAGCATTATTAAAAAGTATTTCTGTATTGCTCTGAGTTGCTCTGCTTCATTTCATACAAAGGTCCTAAATCAGGAACTGATTCTAATTATTGGTCTGATGTGCTTAGAAAACTAATAATAGTATTACTAAGCATTTCATTACTGATTTGAAGTTTGAAATTCACATATGTGTCATTATTTAGTGAAGCAGTCCATAACCCTTTGCCAGAAGATCACAAATTTTTCAAGGCTCAGACAATACATCTGAGGTAAAATTTGGGATAGTTTAGGAATATGCCTTCTACACAGTGGCAGCTGGTGACTTCAAATTAAAGGGGGGCTGCAGGAGACAGATGAATGGGTGGGTCCAATGGGAAGAGGTATGGCCAACTAGAAAAAGGTGGAGCTTTGTTCCAAAAAAACAACAAATGGAATTTTAATTAAATACGCTGCCCTGGGTGCCAAACTGTCATTACAAGAGTCCAATCAAGACAAAATGAAGTGTAGAAGAAAAAAATATTTCAATCCATCGGCTACATGACAGCTTACTTAATATCTAGATGGAAACAAAAAGGCTGTGAGGCATAGAAAAATAAATTACTTTTTAAATACATTACTGGAATACTAGTCAAAATCAAGTATAAAAAAATGAGCTTCTCCTTGCACTGCAGTTCTATTTATAACTTATATTCAGCTTTATAAAAGTACCAAGTAACATGCTGAAAGTAGAAATCTCTGTGATACCCCCACTTGTAAAAATGTTTCTTATCCAAAAAAAGACTTGCTGCCTGACAACAACTATCTACTTGTTTCATGGGGAAAACATGATCAAAGTAAAAAATGAACAGCAAACAAGAAAGAAGCTCAAGATAAATTGCTTAAAGGATTACTGCACAGGTTATGGACCACACATGATAGATTGGCATTTTGTTTGGTTTACGGGTAAAGCCTACAAAGATGACTGTAAATCTCCAACAAATGTAATGAGCTTCTGAAAATACTGTAATCCTGTCCTTTATTACAAATATTGTCATATGCATTTCAATACCTAAGTACATTATCTAGTTATGTAAATATTCTCAGCATGGCAACAACAAAAATGTTTTCGGTATTGGTAATTATTTAACAGTATGCTTATTAAAGGTTACTTGCATCTTACAATCTCAGACAAGCATACCCGATGGTCATTAAAGTATTGCTACTTAAACACAAAGCAACAGGGCACTGTGACAGCATGCATTTTCTGAATAATAAGAAGCATAAATCAACAGTATAAAAATATGACAGAAAACAGAACATTCTGCAAAATCAAGGACAGATGAAAAGCCACTGTCGTACTCGTGTCTACCTTGGATGGGGGAATACTCTGCACACTTACACTGTATAACTGCTCCCTGCCATGCTTGGACACATCCAGAGTCACTACATGGGGGAGTGGGTTTCAACAAGTATGTCACAATTTGACATGTCTCAGGCGGATGGTGATGGCTCTGACACTCCTACCTCTCAACCTCAGAGCAAGAAATCTGGACAAAGCCATACACAGAAGTGGGATACAGGCCCAAAAATAAGGACAATTTTTAAATATTGCTCTTATAAACTTAGAAAGATATTAGAATAGTAGTAGGTCTTACATTAGTATGAAATTTCTGAAGGGTATGAAATCTGAAACTCAAATGTCTGCCATTATTTTCTAACTTCAATCTTTAACGATTTGCCACTAATTTGGCAGAAAACTACAATTTTATGAAAAACAGACCAACAATGTCATGCAAAAATATAAAATTGCCACACAATACAGCTGGGAACCTGTCAAAGAAGGGACACCTTTTTAATATTAGTACTGTTAATTTGAGCAGCTGACAAAATAAGAGCATCTATATGCATTTCTGAAATAAAAGTAATCTATAACTCTGATAATTACAGTTATTTATAATTGTAAACCCTCCACATTTTCTTCCAAAATTGCCATTTTGTGGAGGGGTTATTAGGGGAGAGCAACATTTTGAGCCAAAATTGGGGACAGTTGAGAGGTTTGGTATTCCTAATTCTATAAAGTGATTTATTTGCACGTACCTCTCAACCTGTTAATGCGGGAAATCTGGACGAGGCCAAATAAATATATTGGGGGAACATACAAACAGTACTAAAAATTGCTCTTGTATAAACTTAAGACAGTTGATAGAATAACAGGTCTTGCTTTAGCATGCATTTTTTCTGAAGGTTATAATGTCTGAAACTCAATGTTTGTCATTATTTAGTGACTTCATTCCTAAATGATTTGCCAGAAAACCACAAATTTTATGAAGAACAAACCAAAAATAAGAAGCAAAAATCTATTCATTATGTAAAAATCTGGACAGTTGAGAGGTATAATTCAGCTGGGGCTGTCTGAGTTTGCTGCCCTTCCCCCCTCACAAAATCATGGTCGAATGGAGCCTCCCCCCTGCAGCCATTTCAATGTCCCATTCCTTGGTTATTTCGCCCCATTTACCATAAACACTATAATGTACATACTGCTTTACTTCTGCAATAATTTGAATTTCATTTGAAAGTTTTATTTTGCGTTTTACAGCACAGACCCTAATAGCTATCTGTTAAACAAAGCAATGCAGTCTCACAATGAAAATAGACTTAGCATTAAAACTTCTCTGCCCTTGAAACTCACATTAATTGAAACAGCATTGAAACCCACATTCAAAGAAAATACATTTAGCCAGTGGCAGATAAAGATGAACTTTGTGCTATTTTCAAATCATAGGCCCCTTGAACACAAAACATACACATGCTCTTTGATACTCCTTCCCGATTGTATTAAATTAGCCAGATGTAATTAATTATGATGCAGAAATGCAAAGCTGCACTTACATATACACAGCTGACAACTGCCAGACATCTAAAAATAGAAACTGTATGGAATTAATTATTTATTTCTGCATATGTGTACACCTGTTTAAGCCTATTTGCATGGTGCTCTGCAATTGCTTAGTAGTGTATGTGAAGGTATACTACTTTATATACTATTCAAGTAGCTAAATGGGTAGAGAGATGGTCTACAGAAACCGGATGTAATTAATTATTTATTTCTACATATGTGTACACCTGTTTAAGCCCATTTGCATGGTGCTCTGCAATTGCTTAGTAGTGCATGTGAAGGTATACTACTTTATATACTATCCAAGTAGCTACATGGGTAGAGAGATGGTCTACAGTTCCATAGGTCCTGGGTTTAAGTCCCTAGCACACATGTCATTTGTTGAATGCACTGTAAAATGTCTTTTAAATTAATACTTTACATTTGGGAGAGCTGCAGTGTTAAGCACTGCTTAAATGTTGTTAAAGGCTAATATTATCTGCACATTGCTAAGCTTCGCTAAAACCACAGTTCTATGAATAACATGAAAGGGTGGGAAAACAGCCTATATTAAGACCAATAGGTGGAAATTCTGCATCATTTGTTGGAGTCTGCTTATCTGCTGATATGCCAGGTGGTATTGGAGAGGGTGCATGCTTTCAGGTGCAGAGATGGGGTGTGCAGGAGTCCAGGGTGCTTGTCGGGCTCCTCATACAGAATTATGAACCTTGGCTGCTGCAGGGTGGTTACCATGGCTCAGAGTGTAAAGCTGAGGCCTAGGATTGGTTGGCCAGGGATTTTACCAGTGCTACTGGTTTCCCCTGCACTGGTGAGCAGTGTCATCACCACTATGATGATGTCAGGTGGAGAAAGAGTAGAACTTTGGACACTTGGGTCCAACAGGCTAGGGCTGGGCATCCCACACAAATATATAAGTATCTTTTCCACTGTTTTACCAAAATGCAAGCTGAATGTGTGCAAAACTGGTATGTATAATGGTGTGCTTCTCTCCCAACAGCTGCAGCTGAGTGGACTTGCAATATTCAGTCTCATACTAGGTGCCTGGCCAGGTTGCACTGTGAGTGTGGTAATTACGGATATAGTATGCTACCTGTAGTGCAATAAACGATAAAGAATAAAAAAATATACTGCAATAAAGAATAACCAATCAAAACTGTGGTGCAATAACTGTGCAATTAGAAATGCAGTGCAATAAATGGGCACTTAGAATTGTAGTACGATAAATGAACAATAACAAATGTATTGCAATAAACAATGGAATTATCAGTAATACCAATAAAGTGTAAGCAGCATTATGGTTTGCTAAATAAACCTGTCTTAATATTTGCAGCACGGCTGTATTCACTGCATGTGTGTTCTACTGTCACTGCAGTCAAGTGTTAAACTGTAGTAGCTCTAGAGTGCAAAAGGAATGCCCTGTAAAATGTTTTTCTCAAGTATTAGTATGTTTCAAGGTTGTCACTAGGCCAGTTACAGTCACATAATGCTCTCATTCTCTTCTACTCTAGGAACAGCAGGTATATGGCTGAGGGAGCCCACTTTATGAGCAGATAATGTGTGTAGATTTCACAGAAAATTATCAGCAATACCAATAAAGTGTTAAGCAGCATTGTGGATTCCTAAATAAATCTATCTTAATAATATGGCTGTATTCATTGCATGTGTGTTGAACTGTCACTGCAGTCAGGTGTAAAACTGTAATAGCTCTACACTACAAAAGGAATGTCCTGTAATTTTTTTTTCAAGTAATAGTATGGGTCAAGGTTATCTCCAGGCCAATGCAAGTCACACAATGCTCACATTTTTTTTCCATTCCAAGAACAAAAGGTATATGGCTGAGGTAGCCCACTTTATGAGCAGATAGTGTGTGTAGATTTCACAGAGAGTTATCAGCAATACCAATAAAGTTTTAAGCAGCACTGTGGTTTCCTATATAAATCTGTCTTAATATTTGCAATAGGACTGTAGTCATTGCATGTTTGTTCTAAGTTGCTGCAGTCAATTGTAACATCATTTACAGATGTCCCCTGCAGTCACAGCTATTGGGTTCTACACCCGTGTCTGCCAACTAAGGCAGAAGCCTGTCTAGTTTACTTAATGTAAACAAACATGCCTCTCAACTGTCATGACTTTTTGTAATGTAATTATAGCTGCCTAATCTGTCTTTTCCATGATTACCACATAAATGATTACCTGGAATGCTATATATTTTCAAACCCATTCACATAACACCTTGGTAGGTATGTAAGTCCACATTCTGTGAAACTGTTCTGTGTAGTTTGTACCTGCATTTGTAACTGCTTGGCCCTGCATTTGTAACTGCTTGGCCCATACTGTCCCATGCTAACAGCTTGAGAGGTATGTATGTGCTATATCAGCTATAGAAGAATTGTTGTCACTGTACTCACAACTGACTTTGCACATCTGTAGAATGTCGTAGTTGTACTCTATGTAGTAATATTACCTGCAAGATAACTAATGGTATGTTTTCCTCTCTCTTCCCACCCCTTATCTTCTTTAATTTAGTATTGTTATTTATTATTATGAGTTAATATTAATATTATTTAATATTAATATTTTGTTGCACTAACTGTTTTACTGACCTTATGGTTTAATTCACAGTGGTTTGCTGTTAGCAGACTTACTGTTATGTTACATAATGTTCTGTTACACATAATATACCTTAATATGTATTTGGATTCCACCACATCTGGAATCCAGCCTGATGGTACCCCCTCTGCTGCCCCTGCACTACCTGCACTATATAGGATAATGGGATAGGCCCCCTCTGGGAGCAGTGGTTGAGGGGAAGTTGCCATTCATGATGAATTTCCAGGATTGGTGCACAGGATCATCTTCTGTGTGTTTGGACAATGCCTGCACCGGATGGAGAGTATACTGGCCACCCTGGTGGGGCAGGCTGGCCTCAAAGCCCAGCATCCGCCCCTGCCACCCTTGGAGTAGTGACAGAGCAGTGTTGACCATCCCATGGGTGTGGATGTGAGTCATGCTACTACCTTGTGGAGGCACATGGGACTGAGATTCCAAAAACACCCTCCCCATCCAAGGTGTTTACCCCCTCTTGTGTCACAAACCACCCTTATCTGCTGTCTTGTCTGTCTTGTCTGTATGAAAAACCTTCCTCATCTACAAAACTTAACCCCCACACATGTGCCTATGTCCCTCCACCAACAGTCCACTCTCACCAAAAGAAAAAATGGGCACTTGTCCCAAAAAAAAAAAAAATTGTCCCATACACAGCTCTCCATTTCACATAATTTGGTCCAGTTGGCATAACAATACAATTATGTTGTCCTCACCCCTCTCTCTGGGGGTTAGAGTCCAAAGTCATCTATAAATGCTGTCAAACTGCACAGTCGTTGCTGTACAAGAAATGGACAGCTATGGTTCTTTCCTACACCCTTCCTGTATATACCTACTTACCTTTAATTATGTTTTCCCCCCTGCTTGCATCAGGCTGCATCACACAGCTTCACTATATGTTTTAAATAATAAACATGTACAAAATAATCACCTGCCCCTACTTCAGACCCATGACCATTGCACCTATAGGGTGCTGCATTAATCTGCCATGTCACACAGCTGTTAAGTAAAACAAGTGGTCTAAGCAAAACATTCTGATTGCAGGTTACAGTCATTAAGCATGCTTCAGTGGAGATGCACATCTCACCATTTCGCTCAAACCTGCTTAAAAAAGAGTAATGCAAAAATTGGGATTGCACCTTGCAGTCTGGTACAAGAGTACACCATGAGAATGCCAAAAACACAAAAATGGATGTAAGTGAGGTATCTAATAACAGGTAAATGCCCCCTTTTATCAGCAACATTTACAAGTACACCTGTAAAGGAATAACTGGAAACATACATGTACAACAGGGACTTTGGTGCAGAAATACATCCATATAAAACTATGCACATAATGATGGCTATAAAAAAGTATGCAACAGCCTTTATGTATATACTTATATCTTGCAAATACACCTGCTGTAATTATGACTCAGTAGTTCAGTCTGTTAAATTCTTTGCAAGCAGTGCATTTTGCCACACACAGTCCTGGGTTCAAATCCAGTGGTATGTAGCATTTAAATAGCATTATTGTAAAGCTACCAATTAATCACTGAGTCATGCACTCTTTATATACACAATGCATTAACAAATGAAATGTCTTCTTGTCACTGATGGAAGTTATAGGCCTGCAGATGGGAACATACCTCACATATCCCTATAGCAAAACTATAAGTGCATAAAGTGTCACGTCATGCATTAATATGATTTGCAGAGGATTTTAGCTCAGGTAATGCAAATGAGGCCCATTACTATCAGAGTGCAGTACACAATCCTTTCAAACTCACAGTACAGATTAGCACAGCTGATAACCTAACATACACATATGAAGCCCCTGCTTGTAACAAAGGACTGCCAGCATACACATTTTAAATGAGTAGCAGACTGTAACATGTGGCATGACAGTTGCCCAGATGGTGGACATACTGTTATATTTATCCACTATGTTGCTCAAGGACACTATAAGCATGTAGCCTAGTAGTCTGTTAATGATACTGTTGCCTAACATACATACCTTAAAGACATTCCTTAGTTGGAGCAGAATGGCTACTCTCACTCTGGCTCTGCATCTACTACAAGGCTGCCATAGCTGCCACAGTTACTCCTACAGCATCTTGTCCTCCATGTTCACGCTCTCTGCCTATGTCTATTACCTGCAGCAGCAGCTGCAGCTTGTATCACACACCTCTGTATGTAACAGTAGCTGCTCCAGACCTACCTTCTGTGATGACGTAGTCTCCACACCCCACTAATGTCCAGCACAACATATCAGAAAGGGCTTGTAATTTACATGGAGGCCTTATATCTTGTGCGGTGGCTGCATGTCATTAGCTGTGTTGCCTGCAATTAGCATTTTGGAACCACTGATTGGTTAAGAGGCAATCACCTGCTAATCAGAAGTATGTTAAAAGCAAACATGCTGGCTATGGGGAACCATTCTGTGTGAGACTTTCTGCACACAGAACACACTTTTGCAAAAACCTAAATATCACCACATATCAGCAAGGAGTTTTGCACTCCAGCAGGTACGTAACCCTTTTGTTTACACCATGATGCAGATGTGTGAATATACTTACTGGGAGTAGGGGTTACATCATTAAGCCTTTCTTAGAGCTGTGATAATGACATGTCATTGATATCCAGATTTGTTACACCTACAGACGACGTACAATACATCAAGGGTGGAATGCTTTTTGTCAATGTTTCACACTGGTCTCTTGGGGCTGTCCTTGTATACTGGTTGTAATAGCACACTGCAATTTGACACTGTTGTTTCAACATATTATCGGGGGGTTGCCCCTAGGGAACACACTACAACAGAATCCAGTGTTGGATGTATGATCATACAGCAGTATCTGTCATAGCACACACAGGAATAGCTGACTATTGCTAGTATCTTAGTTGTATCCACACACAACATGTTTGCACACTGTGAAATGTGACATATCTGAACAAGCAGGGATATTGGCAGCCATTATGTTCTTGCTGTATCTCTACATAGTGTACTTCCACGTATGTGGTCCTGACGTGTGTTCCTATTCTGTTGTCTTGCAGGACACACATATCCATGATGCCATGCACCTTTCATGGATGCGAAGAATGAGATATTACTTGAAGGCCTCCGGCAGCACCATGAACTCCTCCAGTCCAGGAGAAGGCAAAACAGAGAATAGCAGGCAGCATTGTGGGCTGACCTTGCCCATGATGTGAATGGTACAGCTAATCAGAACATGACACGAGCAGGTTCAACACTGTGCAATGGACATGATCAATGCTGCATGCAGAAGAGCAAGAGATGTAGACAGGGATCATGGCATCACCACTGGAGGGCCTGCAGCAGAACAACCATTTTCAGCCACTAAGGAATTCCTGGCAAACCTAGGCACACACAACAGCTCCCAGGCATCCATCACATCATGCATCTTGGATGTGGGTGCTACACTTTCCATGGCAGAGGAGTGTACAGGTAAGCTTAGTGTTATTACCATTGCAATACTGTAGCATTCAGTGTGTCAGGGTGTACATACTTTTACGTGGGTGTCAGGTCTATGTTTTTTGTGGGTGGAAGGGTGTAACTGCAGTTTGACTCTCCTGCTCAGATGTTGACCAATATAATAATTAACATAGTAGCTACTGTAACTGTAAGATATATGGACATATTACCTTGTCGTAGTGCAACATGTAGTGGTACTGACATTACCTCTCCCACTACATTGCACAGGTCCATCAGGTATTGGACAAGGCTGTGGTCCTGCTCCTGGTAAGAACAATACTGTTTTGTTATAGATGTAGATGTACAGCAATGCAATCCCTAAAGTGTCATCCCAGGCCTGCTGCCTGCAGTGCTCTACTGACAGCATGATTGCCAACTGCACAGATATTTTACAACTGTACACATGTTACAGTCATATGTATGCCTTGTAGATGTCAGCACACTGATAGAAACAACAGTATTGTCAGGGCATTGCAGATTGCCCTATGTGTCAACTGTGCAGAATCTTCACAAATGTCAAAACTGCACCTCATTTTTGCTGTTGAAACTGTTGTATACAGAGTTTTTATTTACAAGTAACTACAGCTGTTTGTGGGGATAGTAATGTCCTCTTGTCCTAGTATATGAGGTTGGGGTTTCAACATGTTTGTAATAGTGTCAGCAGAGTATACAGCTGTGCATTTAATGCAACATCGTACTGCAGAGCATAATAGTGTAGGTATTAATGTATTGCTTTCTTCTCTCTCATCACAGATGACCAGGGGAGTTGGTCTCTGTTCCCTACCCAACCTAATGTCAGTATCTCTTCAGACTCTGATGATGATAGTGACCACAGTGAGGCACAGGTGGGGGTGTCAGGGGCTGAATATATCTCAGAGGTTGACATCATTCTTCTGCCCTCAATGGCACTGCACACAGGCAGTATGCCTACACAGTCAGTCCCCAGAGGCCACCGATATTGGACAGTCAGAGGAAGGAGAAATTGAACAGAACATCGTGGCAACTATAGATCCAGTGAGTGTAGACACTGGCCATAGCCAGAGAGCTAGCAAGGTTCCACATAGGCAGGTTGATAGGGGTGCTGTAGGAGGTCTGCTGTCCTTCCATCACCTGTTGCAGGTGTCACATCATGGTTCACTTGGTGTATACCTCAGGCCATCATGGAGGCACAGGCACATTCTGAAAGGAACTCCAGATGTATGATCAGGGTTATGGATGCAGCACAGTCTGGCATTCGTGACTGCCTCCACCAGAATGGTGACACCCTGGATTGCTTCACTGATGCAGTGGACAGAAGGTGGGCCAAGACAGTGTCTGTCTTGGAATGCACAGTGTCTGTGCTGAAACTTGTGGTTGGAGATGACCATCAGCCTTGTGGGCCTAGGTGAGTAACACCATCTGCTGAGAGCCCATGTGGCCGTGCACAAGCATGCTCCCGTAAAAGCAGTACATCCAGTGCTGCACAGGGGAGTGTGCTGTCCATAACAAGACATGGCAGGCCATGGGCTCATTGTCCTGGGAATTCCCATGGAGGACGTGGTCCCCGCAGACAGCAGTCATCATCAGGTACTAGCACCACTTTTGACCTTGGGCATGGAGGTGCCAGTGGAACTCCTGGCAGAGCCAGTTCCTGTGTTTGGGTCCAGAGATGGTGAACTGTTAACTCTACCATGCATGGTTCAAAGCTGTGCAACATACACACATGTAGGGCTAGCACTAAGCTTAACTGTGTACACCCACACACTCACACACCACTGTCAAATGTAGGTCACCTACAGACACGCATGGCACAATTCCATGGTTCACCTTGCTTTCTTCCTTTCTTGACTCACACACATGCTGTCAACATTTTGGGTCCACCTCGGACACCTGCACCCCCACACAGCACCCTATGCAAGTGATGATAACTGTACCACATCCCTGTCATTCTCATCACTGATGCAGGGAAATGAAGGCATGTGCCTAATGCCAGGGTGACTATATATCTTAACATGCACTTGTGTAATGCATTGTTTAGCCATGCCACTTGTAGTGGTTCCTGACAGCTACTGTATGTTGACATTTGTAATGAGTAAGCCACATAATTTCTTGTGTGTTATATTGTATGATGTTGTAATGGCTGTATACTTACACAATGAAAAGTGTGACACGAGCTGTTTTTGTTTCAGGATTCTGTTGGGCACACCTATGGCACACAGCAGCAAGACAGATATAGACTTCACAGGACAGGCTAGACTGTCCGGACAGAAGAACTGTGTCCTCAGCAAGGTACAGTACTATAGGTGCATGGCTCCATAAGTTCATATGTGTATAACAGGCTAACAAGGATAATGGCCTCATGCAGCATAACTCATGCATCCCTAATCTGTGAAAAGGTTGGATATCCTTGATAAGTATCACCGGGGTGTTGGGACATAACACATCTACAAGCTATGGTGCTGTGAATGACCCATCTTCACACTTCCTGTGTCCAGTATATACATTTGTCATGTTATGCATCCCATGGTGTAACCTAAACATGATGTGTGTCACAGCAGATGTGTGCTTCACATGCACTGGGAGCCTGTTACATATAAGATGTACTGTCTGTGTGACATACCTGTCTCTCAAACATGTAGTAGTTATACCACAGTGATGGTGTAGGTTTGTAGGTTGGGTAAGATGTGTTAATTGTGTCATGGATGCATGGGAGGTGCACAGTGGGATCTGACACCTTACTGTATGGCAGCTATACACATCTCCTACAAACCATTTATAAGACAGACCACACATGTATGGTCATGACACGTACTCCATAGGACATGTTATCTGCAATGTGTCTTGCGGTACCATGGAACCTGTATGGCTGCTATAGTTGTAGGATACGCCTGTGTAGTGACAGAGCAAGGGGGCCATTGTACACAATGATAGGTGTGATGAGTGCCACCTTCAGTATAGCAATGACAGTCTGGGAGTTACATCACAAACTTGTCTGTTTATGATGTACAACATTGAATGCATTCCAACATCTCATCAATCACTGAAAGTCAAAGGCTACATTTCTCCCTGTGTTCATATATCCATGATTAATGGCTCAACTGTGTGTGGTGTGTGGACACTACTATATGTCCCATTCGTGTATGACTTTCCAAAGGATAGTATTGTGCAGTTGTCAGCATGTAGTATTTGTCAGTGGCTCAGACTGCAACTGAATGTGTGTCAAAGGCCATCATGGTTAGCTTTTCGTTCTGTGTGGGATTCAGTGACAGCTCCTGATATGCAATCACCTGCTAATGTAGGCAGTCAGAGGGCACTGACAGTGGCTGTGACTGTAGATAATGAATGTCTAGAAGGGGTACACCATCAATGATGTCTGGGGAAATCCACTGCTGACTGGTGTCATTGCAGCTTAGCTCTGCCAATGGTATCTTACCAGATTATGACTGTAAGACACTTGCCTTCTCCCCAGTGGACATAACAGTAGATAACCTACACAGTTTCCAGCAAGGCCTGCTGGCCTAATATTGTCAAACACCTTGTCAGGCCATGGTAGGTAGAGTAATATTCCTGTCATTTATTGCACAGTATAACACTCAATGGGGGTTCACCAGTTAGAGTTGGTAGGCATGATTTGGCCTTGAGCATAAAAGATGGTCTATAGTCCGGTGTCAGTAGGTGTACAACACAGTTACTGCTCGTATCCATGTTAACTCCTGTCATGGCATTTCATGTCACATGAGTCAGAGATCTGGAGACATTGCTTGGCACTACATGCTAGTTGTCCTTTGTGCAACTAAGTATTACAGTTGCTTCCAGCATGTTCCAAGAAGAGAGTCATCCAAGGTGTGTGTACAGAGTGCAGACAAACATGTTAGGGAAGTATAATATGTATATCCTTTGAAAATAAGGTGGGGGTTTCACACAGGTATGCTATGGTTGGGCATTACGCAAGTGGTGTGTACTGGAAGCACACAATAACCTTGTGAAGACTGTAGAAAGCAGGGGAGTCTGCAGAATTGCTGGTGCCTGGCAACTACTAATGCTGGTCTCATTGACACCACTGTCACATACGATACCATGCCTCAATAGGTTTTCTGTCATCACACACAAAATGGTACTATGAAGCCCATGATGACAAGCATGACACAGCCTGTTTGTTCATCCACATAGCTGTCCCACATCCTGAAAGGCAATGCAGGCTTCACATACCCTTTTCTAAGTAGATGCTTTGATTAGCAACCTGGGCAATTAGTTGGCTTATGCATATTTTATGCCGTCTGTTCCAGAGTTGGTGGTATGTCACTAGGGAACTGACAAGAGGGGGATTAGTAGCACTGCTGTAGTGCCACAATATAATGTGCAATGTCCATTGATATAGATGTCCATTCTTGCTGTAACAATCAGCACACTACCGGTGAGCCACTGTAGGTCAAATGTTCACAGCTCTTCATGCATCCTGCCCTTCAACACATTACTGGTGCATATCTGCATGACATGGCTGTGAGAGGTACTGCAGAGGACTGGCCACCTTTGGCCAATGTGTGTCCTCCTGGCACATGTCCTAGGCATGTCATATTGTACAGTTATGAATCTGACACATCATACCACAAAACAATCAGTGTGCTATCTAGTTGCTTGACAGGTATTGTATGCTTGCGAGGCCAACATAACATCAGCAAAGTTAAATAAGTCCACTATGCATGCACAGGCCTTCACATCTTCACTGCAAGGTGTGACTACAAACACTGTATATCAGGCTGTCAACCTCAAGGGTGTGGCAGCATGATCCCAACTTTTGCAGGAACTGCTGTTGAGATTTTGGGAATATCCTCACCCCTCTACTCTATGTCACACAAACACAATGTGACAGATGTGACTGCATTTCAAACCTTGCTGCCAAGGTGTCTCCAATAGTAGTCATTACATATGGCAACGATCATTATGCCAACATGCACAGCTCACATCCTGCATTACCTACAACCACATCACACATATGCACATGTGTGGAGCTCCTTACCAGGCACATTACCAAACAGACACCTCAGAACATCCTGCTTCTGGAGTGTACAGTACAGATAATACTTTATGCACCACTCTCTCAGTGGTCATACACCCAAGGCAAAACACAACATCACACCTCTTAGAGGTGATTACACTGTGAGACACGGTGACATCAGTGTCATGTGGCTACATATGGGTCAGGACACAGAAAACAATAGGCCTTACTACATATTGCCGCAACTCAAGGGATATCAGTGAACATAATGTTGACATCATAGTTCCTGCAGGTGTCTGCAACTAGGGGCATATGTCACCAGCCTGTATGCAGACATATAACTGTACTTTAGCCACTCTGTGTCTGTTGTGGGTATAAACATACCTTTTGATTGCAGTTGACACTCACCTGGGATGATGGCTCCATACACGTAAATTGATGGAAGTCAATAATTGCTGTAGCATGGGGTTTCATTATCAGGGGATCTACTACATGTCTGCCTGGGATGCCTTGCTCAACAGACATCAATGCCTCACCAGTGATGTTGTTCATCTCTCACCCCTGAGATGTGAAGTAACAGCTACGGCTACTGACACCCCCACAATACATCTTAGATGCACTATTCAGGAAAAAGTCGGCAATTTTTTGCTGATCCTGCTAGACCTTTTTCCACAGATCATATTATGTAGCATAGCACATAATGTGAACATATGTCCACATGTGGCTGGACAGCACTGCAGGGGTCCTCCAGATATATTGATGCACTGGAACCATGACTTCAGAAGCCCAAACACAAACCCTATGATTTTCCTAGTTTGTGCGTGTGTCTTATTATGCCATTCTTCGGTGTGTGTGTGTGTGTGTGTGTGTGTGTGTGTGTGTGTGTGTGTGTGTGTGTGTGTGTGTCTGTGTGTGTGTGTGTGTGTGTGTGTGTGTGTGTGTGTGTGTGTGTGTGTGTGTGTGTGTGTGTGCATTTCCGATGGGTGTCATCATTCACTGTTCTAGGGTGTAGCCAGCATCCCCCAGTAAATGGCCATACGCGATGTCGCCGCTAACAAACATCTGGTACAGCTGTGATACATGCCAGATATGGGAGTCATGATAACTGCCAGGGCTGCCAGCACACACATTCATGATAATCCCCTGGGCATTACACATGACCTGGCAATTGTTGGAGTGGTACCCCCCTGGGGTTGACATAGATTCTACACTCCTCTCCGGGTGGTGCCTTGATGTGTATATGAGTGCAATCTATAGCACCCAGTACTTCAGCATAGTGTACTACATGGTAGAGGTGTTGTATATTGCTGGCCCTCACCTCAGCAGTGAGGGGGAAAATAAATGTGCTCACTGGCATGCAGTAGCATGGCATCCAGGTACTGGTGGAGTTCCCTGGATGCTAATGCCTGTGAGACCCCCCATCATGTCCCCAAGTGGTCTTTGGAAAGTACCTGTAGCTAGTATCCTAAGGGCTACACATCCCTTTGTTTCCACTGGGATGGGTTCCCCGCTGTTGGCTCTGGGTCTGAGTTAAGGGTGGCTGAGCTCAGTGAGTTCTTGTAGTATATCCCTGTCCACCCTCCTCATGTAGCTGCTGGAAGATTACCTTGGGCCTGAACACTCTTCTCCTTCTCTATGTGGGCCTATTGTCAGCAGCAGCAGCACTGACTTCAACATCCAGCATATACAGTTGCAGCAGACCTACAGCATCCCCTAGCATTCTCTCAGTTAAAATTCCCAAGTCTGTACTCCAATGGTGCAGAGCACTGGGGAAAAATCAGAATTAAGGGTGCATGCATACTTTATACAGCTCTGCTGTAGGTGCAGTGTGTGATTGGGTAACTCTGATGCATTACACTTGCCTACAATATAATTAACATAATTTCATGGCCCTATTTTAGGTTAAACAAGTGTCAAAGCTAATTAAATTAATTTTTTTAAAACATGCTGAGAGTGGCGGCATGCCATTCAAACATGCACAGGGAAGGTAAACGAAGCTTAGATGTTACTAAGCACACCCCCTGTAGGGGACATGCTCAGCCAGGTGGTGTGCCATGCAAACACATGCACCTAAGCTGAAATGAGCTTAAAAGTCAGTAGACACACTCCCTCCTGCTTTCAGCTACTTCCTGTGAAAACAAAAACATGGTCTATGCCTAAATGAAATGTTTATGCGGATACAATTGCTGCTTTCTGCCATTCAGTACCTCCACCTAATTTGCATAGGTATCCATGCCTACAGCTTGGAAACTACACACTTCAGTGCCCAACCATGTCAGCAACAACACTAATGCACCATTGTAGGGACTCCATTTACAGTCATGTAATACATTTCTGTCACATATTTATTTGGTTTTTTCCCACTTTTTTTTTACTTTTCTATAAAGGATGTTTGCTTACGGAGGTGCGCTGTGCAAACAGCCTAGATTATTAAAAAAAATAATAATTTGACTTATTTCCTTTCATTTTTCTGACATACAGTATGATACTTTTGGTCATATGTGTATGTGTATGTGGTATGACATTTCTGTGCAAATATCTACATTTGTACAACCCCTATTGTCTGTCTACACTTCTATACACGGAATTTTTCCATGTGCACTATAGACACTGACACAGTGTATGAAGAGATGCTTATCTGCTTGCCGAGTCACTCTACCTGCCGAATTTGCATGAAATTCACCTGTTTATGAGGTGATTTGCATGCCACAGAAGTTTCCGTGTTGGTGCACGCACGTGCTCCTCTCAGCAGCCCTTACTGAATATAAAAACGTCTGCGGCCATGTATGCAGCACGGCATGATGCCTACATGGTAAAAAGCTTGGGAACACTGTCTTTTAAAGTAACTTGCTCAAAGTTACACAGTAGGTAAATAAAGTTAGAAGGGGATAGCAGTCTGTACTCCTGATTTCAGCAGATTTTTGCTAGCAGTGCAAAGCCTTGATTTTCTGAGTTAAGTGTCAGACAAGTCCAATTCATAAAAATGTTAATTGAGTAACCAGTGTTGCATAAACTTATGAAACTCTGACTGGCATTAATGACTAACTGTAACACTCGAGTCACCAAAAAATAAAACATCTTATGAGGAATGGCAAAACTATGAGGCAAAATTTGAGAAACTCTGCAAAACTGGGGACAGATGAAAAGTAGAGAACTCTAATTCATTTAAAAAGTTAGCAGAACAGGATATGTTGTAAAAACGAATTTTGTGAAGAATTAGAGCCATGAAACTCTAATAAGTGTCATTACTGACTGAAGGCTACCATCGTAGATTTACTAGAAAATCAAATATTTTAGGAGAACTATGACATTCTAAGACTGATATTACTGACTGTAATCCTCAATACTTTATAAAAATTTAACATTTTTTGACAGATGGCAAAAATATGAGGCAAAAAAGAGACTCTGCAAAATCAGATACAGTTGAGGGGAAGAGCTTTGACTTCCTCTGGACTGTGCACACTCACACACACACACACACACACACACACACACGCACGCACACACACACACACACACACACACACACACACACACACACACACACACACACTCTTACCATATCCACAAATTGCTGCATCTCCAGCACTGCATGGTGCTGTTTCTTTCTTTTTCTTTTTTTTTGAAAAAGACTGCGCTAATGCAGGCTTGCCCACTACTAGTTAATTTTGACCATAGCAAGTTCCAGGAAGTATCACTTTTGACTCACCATTTGAATGAGTGAAATAGAAGAAATCAGAATTGCCACACATCAAAATAGACTGGACCCAAATTAAGATAGCAGAGTCAGTGTTAATAGATGTCAATTGTTCATTTTTTATTCTATTTTTTTATAACATTAATGTTCATGAGGTCCTCTGGCTAGCACCAGGCTCTAAGCTATTACCTAGTGAGCCCTGTTGCTGGAGCCAGCACTGCTTCTGACTGTTAATATTTCGGCTGGTGAAAAATTAGGCCCTTAACATACTACTAAGTATTACATAAACATTCCCAAAATACGTCTGCTGTATAACATATACATGTATATGGTCTGGACTTCATATAACTCTGCTTGACAGATTCATTTTTAGATTAGTTTGATTTTGCCTCATACAGCTTCTATTATCATTAAACTCATGATTGCTTGCTTGTAGTAAGTGTATACCTAGTGCTATACCTTTCAACTTCTTTGTGCAAGATTTCTTGAGAAAGCCAAAATAATGGGTTGGGGATGTAAAGGCCCCAAATCATGGAAAATGTTTAAATAAAACTTTAATTCACTCAAAAAGTTAACAAGACAACATATTTTGCATCAGCATGTAGTTTCTGAACAAAAAAATTATGACACTATAATGAATGACATTATTGACTGATTGTAATCCTCACTGATTTGCCAGAAAATCCAAAATAATATGTGGGGCAAAAATGTAGGCCAGAATCAGAAATGTTAAGTGAAGTCAGGGACTTATGAGAAGTAAACCTTGTACTCACATGTAACATTGACTTACTGGAATTTACACCTGTTGTTATATGCCTTTCACTAAAATGCAACAGTAAGTAAACCTTGTACTCACATGTAACATTGACTTACTGGAATTTAGACCCGTTGTTATATGCCTTTCACTAAAATGCAACAGTAATTATATATAGTAACGACATGGCATCAGTTTCTCTGTAAACTGTTTCCTTGATTTATATATATGTGTTTACTGACTGACTCATATTTTTTCTCAAAATTTGATACTTTGGAAGCCCAGGTTGTGGCTGAAAAGGATCTGCTGACCGATCTGTTTATCTAATTAACAAACAAAATAAACAAATGCATAAATAGAATATTCGGTACTTACGTATTATCGCAACCAGATTTCGAAAGTGGTGAATTGCTGACTGTCTCTGTATGCACATGTACACACTTATGCAGTTTTATTTGGGGGGATTTATTTTTCACCTTCAAAATGTACTGTTATGCCTACTTGTACCATTTCCGCTATGTAAACATAGAAAACAGGAGCACATTCCTAAAACGTGAAATTATTTTCTTTTTGCATGTTTGAGCCAGATAGGTTGAGTGAAAAGTACTTTCTGATTGCTGTTTTTCCTGATAATCTGAAAGAGCAAACAGGGAGCACAGTCAAGTTATGTATTTCTGAATTCCACCATCAAACTACAGTTAAGTATGGAAAGGTGTGTGGGCAAGTGTGTGTTTTTTCATTCAAAGCTCCCAGCTTCTCACTTTGCATTTTTATCCTCTGTGATTTGCACCGATAAAATCCACTGTTTACGGGGCTAAAAATCCTAAAGCAAATTTAGGAAAGACCTGAAACTTGAAAACAGATGAAATGGATGTCGATCATATAAGCACATTAATCATAACCCTGAGTAGCTGCCGTTACTGGCAAGCTGCTACTGTATGGCTTAACAAAATGTGGCATTCACTTATGGCACTAAAGGATACTACGTAGGAAGAGGAATTTTTCCGTTATTCCTGTTCCTGTCCCAGAAGCAATGTGATACCAAAGTAATTGGACTTCACATACCCTATTTCACTGTAAAAAACAGTAGTTTTGCTATAACATTACAAATTAGGTCGAATTCAAAATATGGTTGCGATAATACATAAGCACTGAATATTCCTATATTCCAGATCTGCAAGATGACATTAGTAATATCTTTTGTAACAGTTATTTCTTGATGAAATTCTTCACTGTTTGGACAGTTCTTTTCACTTGCCCATTGGACAGAGATAATCTGGACAAGATGTTATACATCTGTGATCCCAGTTGTGCACATATTGGTGGAAATCCTGACTCATGCATTATGGACCACTACCACATATGAGAACATCAGGCATCCCCCTGTCTCAATAGGAAGGACTTTTATAGAGTCTTAATAAACAAATTTCACTTGCAATTGTTATATCTGTCAGCTTGGTTATTTCAGAGGAAACTAGAAAAATATTTCCCATATAATAAGATGCATGCTCTATTTGAATTATAACAAATCTATAACCAATTGAATCATTGTGTGATTGATAACGGAATGTGTTACCATCTCTGCTTTAGGAGATTGTTGTCAAGGTATGCATTGCAAATGGCATAGCATTGTATTACTAGTTCTGAGTTAACATTTGAGGCCAAAACATTTTATTTTTGCTATTTGCTTTGCACTTTACTATTCTTAAATGTGTCAGACATATTTCCTGTATCCACTCAATCATTTGGTTTCTTTTTTGACTGGGAGCTATTGTTTTGTTTGCTTGGAATGTTGAGCCCTGAACAGAACTTATTTCTTCCTTGATTGAAAAATAAGGCCTGCTTTCTTTTCTTACTAAAACCTTATGCTCAAGCCACCTTTTCAATGTAACACCTTTCAATGGATAAATTTGCAAGTCAGTATCAGTACACCTCTGAGATTCATTTAGTTTACCTCTGTTACATTCATAATTGCAGTATTATCTAAAACTATTTCCTATTGAAGCAGTTCCTCATACTTCTCTCATATATATGCTGTACTTAATTTGATTGATATTTGTCATTCCTTGCCTTCTCTGTATTTAACTTTCATGCCGTAGTTTTGTGAATTAAGTGACATTCTGTGATATGTTAGAGTTTTTTGTACAGATGTTTTTAATATGCTTCACAAAGGTTTGTAATATGCTTCCACAGAGAATTCTTCAACTTATCCATTCTTGCAGTTTTTCATAACTATACACTAATGGTAACAGTTTATATTCTATATGACAAAAAACATTGAAAAAACCTTGACAAACCAGAGTCTTCAATGTGTCTTACATTAAACCTCCTTTGAAGGAAGACCATGGGAAGCATGCATCCTACACTATATGGACATACTAGTGTTCCAGATACATGGGGTCTGAACACCCACCACTGACTTTTTACCTTTTGGGTTGCAGACCAGTTATTCTACATTAGGAGGATTTGTGGTCTAAACTCTTGTGGCAGGGGAGTATAGCCTATACCCATCTAAGCTGCAAATTGCTGGCTAAAGGCGGATTGTGTCTGCTGTCTTAGTTCTGGCTTAAGCACTTGGGCTCCAAAACCAGTTACTTTACATTAGGAAAGTTTGTGGTCTAGACTCTTTTGGCGGGAGAGTGTGGCCTACATACTTCAAAGCTGGGAATTGCTGATGAAGGCTTACTGTGCCTGTTATTCTAAGTGACTTGGTTCTGGTTTAAGCTCTTGGGTTCTAGACCAGTTATTTCACATTCTGAAGGTTTGTGGTCTACACTCTTATGGGAACTACTGAACAGACTTTTTATTTAAACTGTTTTTTGCAGTTATGACTGATTTTTTGCAATTTGCATTTCTGGCACTTCTGCATTTTATAGCATAGATTAGATTCAGGCATGCTGAATCTAGACTGAATCTAGACTGGTATCATTTGAACACTAAAATCAGCTGAAACAATAAGTGTTTTAAAGCATAAATTGTACTTTGAGAACAGCTTTCTACTGAATTGTTGCTTTATTTAGACTGTTGTTGCTGTTGTGACTGTGATTTTATGCACTTTTAATTTCAAGTACTTCTGCATTTTATAGTGTAGGCCAGATTCAGACTTGCTGAATCTTGACTGCTTGGTATCACTTGAGCACTAAAACCAGATCTTCACTGAGATACTGAAAGATCTGAGGCATCCCTTGCTTTCAACTCACTATAAGTGCCTGTTTTTGGTCTTATATTGCACGTTTAATTTTTATTTGCATTCTACTGTCTGTTTGAATTGTCTGAACTGTTTTTTGTCACATTTTACTGTATGCTGTACAAGTTCAGCTGTAGCATAGCCCAGTTCCAGGTTTGCTGTTTTGGGGCCTGTTTTGTATCTTCTGAGCATCAAATTCAAGCCATCCTTGTTGGAGAAGGCCCTTCTGCACCCTTGTGAGAGGAGACTGCTGTCTGGGTCACACCTAATCAAGGGTGATTGAACTAGAGCTCAGAGACAGTGTTCTTATTGGCTAGTTTGAGTCAAAAGGATTATTTCTTGTTTTATTTAAGCCATGTGTTTGTGATTGTTTGTGTGTAGCTCACCATCGTGCACTGCCGTGTAGCGGTGGTTACCATTGGTGTTCATAGACACAAACATTTTGCTTGTTAAATTTTCCCTTAGCACTTTGCTTGTGGTTCTCCAGAGGTTTTTTTGCAGTCCTGCTCAACTGTTTGGTAGAGCAATAAGACTAGCCTCAGTGGTACCAACACAACTTTGACCCACTAACCATTCCTAAGTGTGACCTGTTTTCCTGACCATATATATTTACCTAACACTGTGGACAGACAATTTCCCACAGTTTCTCCAGCCAGCTTGGTTGACATGGGCATCCTGAGACAGTATATTAACTGCCTCATGCTCACTGAAAACCCTCTACTTCTAGTCCACACAAACTCAACATGTGAGAGATGCAACTATATTAAGAAGCAATCCATGCTCTCTCTCACACACTAGTCCATACATATGACAATGAGTGGGCTGTCAGCATGCACACCTCACCTCTTATACCACCCAAACCCACATCACACATACCTACATATGCAGAGGTCCTCACCAGAAACATACCTAAACACCAGAGACCTCCCAAACACAAACACAAGCATTCTATACATAATACAGCCACTGCAGAACACAATGCACATAATAGTTCATGTACTAGTGTCTCACCTGTCAAGCACTCAAGGCGAAACACAAAACCAGGTATATTAGTCATAGGTGATTCCATTGTGAGACACACAGATGTCCCTCTCACCAGGCTGGATAAAGAAAAGGTCATAATCAGCTGTCTGTCAGGTGCCAGGATCTGCCATAACACACATGCACACATGTCTCTCTACAACAGGTTCTGTTATGACTCCTGACATAATCCATGTTGGTGTGAATGACTTCAGATGTACCTCTCTGGACTATATGAAAAGAGACAGGAATGAGTTCTGGGTCTATGTGTCTCAGGCAGCTATGTATCTAGCCCTAAGCAGCATTTTACCTTCACCTAGGATGATGCCTCAATACAAACAAAAAATGACTGACTTCAATAATAGGCTTAGTTTCTGTTGTCATTCAAAAAGGATCTAGTATATGTCAGCCTGGGATGGCATGATCAACAGATTTCAATGCTTTACCAGAGATGGTCTTCATCTGTTACTACTGGGATTTCAGCTACTGGCTAAGGCTCTTGCCACCCCCATAGTGCTTTTTTCAGGCAGTGTCACAAGGACAAAATTCCTGATCTAAAAACTCCATCTAAAAACAGCATCAAGGTTATGCTGCTAAACGCTAGGTGTCTTAACATGAAGCTGCGCTCACTGGATGCTGTCATCACCTTGGAAGATGCAGACAATTGTGCAGTCACAAAGACCTGGTTCAAGGCTGTGGAGAGCACCCCAGCCATACCATGTTACAACCTCTTCCACACGTTCAGACCACAATCCGAAAATGTGAAAACTAAAGAAGGCGATGTATCGATATTCATTAAAGATAAATACAGCTCCAGATTGGTTAGACAGCATGATTCCCTGGATACTTCAGGTGCAATTAACTGTTGGTAGGACACCTATTCAAGTCATTGCCAGCTTCAGAACACCCTCCATGAATCAGAACACCCACTCTGCCTATTTGGATCTTCTTGAGTCTCTCAAAATACATCCAAACACTATGGTTTGGGACGACTTTAAGTACCCATCCACTGACTGCATAAATTACTTGTGTTCAAACTCACTTGCCCAAAGGTTCCTTGACTTTGTTAACTCCAATGTCCTGGACCAGCTAGCTGATACCTCAACAAGAGGTGCCAAGATCCTGGATCTGGTGCTTACCAATATGGGGGGCCACTGTAGCACCTCCACTGTGAGGTTTTCCCTGGTAAGTTCTGACCACAAATCAGTCTCATTCAAAGCAACTATCACACCTGACACCCCCCCCCCCCAGCATCAACTAAACTAAAACCTTCTCCAAAGCAGATTATAGCCTATTACAGGATGCTATAAATAGCTTCACTGCACATCCTCCCTCAGATGGAACTAGAAACTATGTCAAGTTCTACAACAATCTTGTAGATCTTGTCTCCTGAACCTGATTGACTTCTTCAAATCAGTCTCCAGAGCCGTGGACAAGGGTAAGGTGGACCACATAGCCTAAATGGACCTTGGCAAGGCCTTCAACACCATCCCCCACTCTGGAATTATAGATAAACTTACTAAGCTGGGTATTAATCCCTATGTTACTCGATGGGTTGCCAACTGGCTTACTGACAGAACCCACACTGTAAACGTAGCTGACTCCAAATCCAGATCCAGACAAGTGACAAGTGGAGTACCTCAGGGTTCAGTCCTGGGACCACTCTTGTTTGACATCTACTTCTCTGAAGTACAGGCCAACACTAAGGGACTCTGGCTAACAAAGTTTGCAGATGACTGCAAACTGGGAGACATTATTGAATCCCCAAATGATGTGGATATTCTACAAAAAGGCCTTACAGAAACAGATGCTTGGTACGAGAGCCATGGGCTCAAGCTCAATGCCAAGAAATGTACATTTATCTCCTTTGGGAAAAAAAATGTACACGTGAATTACCACATAGGCAGCAGTTCACTAAACACTGAAAGTGTGATAAGAGACTTAGGGACACAGGTGGACAGTGGTCTCACCTTCGATAACCATATCGCCAACACAGTCAGGAAATCCTTCTATGTGGCACACTTCATCACTAAGGGCTTTTCATCCAGAAAAAGGAGGTCATTGTCCCACTGCACACATCCCTCATTAGACCCATTATAGAATACAACGCCCTGTTTGGTATGTACCTCTCAAGACATCTGCAACAACTGGAAAGGCCGCAGAGATACTTTACTAAAGGAAAAACAGGCCTAAAGCAGATGCTCTATGCTGACCGCCTAAAAAAACTCCACCTATACTCTGTCGCATATTGTCTACTCAGAGGCTATCTCTGCTTAACATACAATGCCATGTCAAACCCAGAGCTGTTGGACATGCTACACTAAAAGAAATCCCAATCGCTCAGAGACACACGCTTCAGGGATCTAAACCTTGTCATCACAATGAACAAACATGCTGGAGGGATAGGTTCCTGACCCAGAGACTCCCCAGACTCTGGAATAGACTGCCCAAACATGTCAAGCAGAGCACCTCTTTGGCCCTCTTCAAAGGGAACCTTGATGATTGGATGGGACATAGGAAATTCACCCTGGGGATCACATCAGTCGCCCTGCTAGACAGGGGTCCAGGGAAGTAAATACTGTGGGAAGAAATAGCCAGGGAATTGTTATGGCTAGGCTTGTATAGGCCCTAGGGCCAATAGCCTAGTACAAACCTATGAACCTATGAACAATGCTTTATACAAATACCTGTATAAATGCATTGACTCAGCTGTACATGATACGACCAAAACAAGCTCCTCAAGGAAGAGAAAACCTGCCTGTTGAAGAGCTGCCATTAACAAGCTTTATAATAAGAGGAAGAAATTGCTGTCTATGAGTAAGAGGGAGCAAGCCCTAAACTGGAAACACTCCCTCCTCAGCTTAAACTAACAAATAATACTTCTTGTGAAGTAGTCCAAAGCAAACTACAAATCCAAATTAGCTTTCTCAACTAACGACAACCATAAGGCAGGCTTTATTTACATCCATAACCTAAAAGGAAAGGCCCAGATTTGTGCAAAACTGGTTGTTAATGACACCACATGTATTGAGCCTGTAGACATAGCTAACCTGTTAGCTGACAGGTTTTGTGAGAACTTCACTCCTCTATCCCTGCCTCACATACCCCATGACATCTCTGCCACCTGTCCCCTACTTTGTATCTCAAAAGATCAGGTTGGAAATGCCCTCTCTAAGACTAAAAACACAGCATCTATGGGACCTGATAACATCCCAGGCTGTGTCCTACATGGGCTCCAACAAGAATTAGCAACACCATTGGGTACTCTTTTCAGTCATAGTCTAAGCACCGGCTATGTCCCAGCTGAATGGAAAATGGTCGCCATTATCCCCTTCCACTGACCCCAGGAACTATAGACCTATTAGCCTGACTAGCTTTATCTGCAGGCCATGAAGCAAATCATCACAGACCTTATTAACAAGGATATAGGCAATCTCCAAACACTTGACCCTACTCAGTTTGTATTTGTCAAAGGGAGATCATACCTGTTAAATCTGGTGGACTTCTTCGAGACAGTCATCAAGGCCCTGGATGAGGGGAAATCTGTGGCAACAGCTTACCTAGACTTAGCCAAGGCATTTGACACTATCTCCCACTCAGGCATCATTGACAAACTCACCCAGTTAGGTATCAACCCTTATATCATTAGATGGATCACTAATTGGCTTAATGACAGAATCCATATAGTCAAAATAAGGAAATTCACCTCCAACAGCAAACCTATAACCAGGGGTACAGAATGTTTGGACCCCGCTGATTCTCCCCCGGACAATTCGCCCCTGACCAGTATGACTCCGGATGGTTGGACCCGAATAAAAAAAATAATGTAAGTGAAGCTGAAGCACATCAAAGCGTAAATAGAAAAGAAAAACTTTTAAACATTCTTAAAATTGTTTTAGACAGTCTTTTTCTTTTCTAGTTATGTGCTTCAACTACACTTTACAAAAAATGCAATTAGTTAGTTGAATTATATAGAAAAAAAACAATAACTTCAAAAACAAGAAGGAAATAAGCAGTAGCAATAACATCCGGAAGTTCACAGCACTAACTAGTTCAGAGTTGCCGTATAACAGTAAACTTATCATTGTATAAAAATAAATAAAATGAACAATAAAAATACAAATAAGGTATTAAAGAATAAAGTATCCCTACAAATATATCCTAAAATAAAAATGTAAAAACACATATATCCAAAACACTAAAAAATGAAAAAACAACTATTGAAAAGTCGAGCATTAGGAACACAATGAGAGCCGGCAAAAAAATAAAATGAAAACTATTTATTTGTAAGTGCTTTCGGTGGGGACCATGCCTCACCTTCTTCAGACAAAAAGTAAATCAATTAGCATCCTTTATATAACCAGATTAAAAACAAATTATTCAATTGTTGTTCATTACATTGTTTGTTAAAGGGCAAGCAGCTACACTTGTCAAAAAACACCACGTTTCCAAGTATTCAGGCATTCCACTCTAAAAATATATTACACTAAATAGAGTTAAAACCCTAGTATTGTCACGTCAATGATGCACCAACTAAAGTGTTGTGTGTATCCGCAAACAAAAATAAAAATAAAAATAAAGAAAAAAATGAAAAATAAATAAAAGTGTATATTCAACCTTTGCGGTGAGCAGTCAGCAAAAATATGGTCATTTAGTTTTGTAAGACCAAAATGACCAATTATATATTGTTTTTACATAAATGTGAATATGAATATAGAAAATGTGTGCAAAGATAACAATATGCCACGTCGACCAGAAGTTGATACTATGTCATCAATAAATATATTAATTAATGATAGAGGTGCTATTTATTAAATAGTAAAAAATAGCTTAAAATAAGCTAAATGCTAAATGATGAGTGTTAAATCAAATCAGAGTTCACTCATTGGAAACCAGCAAACAAAACACAATATGCATATACTGGAAAAATACTAAGAAATGCTTGCATTGTTAATTACTCATCATAAAATTATCAATATTTAAATATAAATATAAATATAAATATAGTTATAAATATAAATATAAAAATATTAAAATGTTAAAATATTCTAGGATGTAAGTGCAAGTCATCTCTTTAGAGCATAAAGTTTCAATATGCATTTAATGGATAGGTTCTCATTAAGGCCTGGAAAAATATGTGCTCCTGTCTTGATTTGCCACATCAATTCATCTATCTCTAATAAGATTTGTCATGGTCCACCTCCAAAATCATTAGGTTTATGTTGTAGGATGGTAAATTTAAAACTATGTCCCGGCCAATCTAAAGTGTGCTTGGCCAGTGCGTTGTTGGTGTCTCCTTTCCCTATGGCGTAGCAATGTTCGTATGTTCGCTGTTTTAATTTTCTTTCTGTTTTGCCAATGCAATAAGCATTACATTGGCCACATAAAGCTACATATGTGACACTTCTAGTGTCACAATTGTATCTACAATTTGCCATATATGTCTTATTATTAATACAACATTTATTACCTACCATGATAAATTTGCACTGGGAGCAAGCCCCACATTTAAACATTCCTTTAGGCCTATTCAGATGTATTTTTTTCTTTTTCTCTAACAATGATTTTAAATTTTGGCCTCTTCTGTAAGTAATATGTGGCCTCTCTCCTAAAGCCTTGATCAACATTTGTTCTTCTTTAATGATGTCCCAATTCTTATTCAGAATGTCCCTAATAAATTGATAATCCAGTGAATATGTACATAAAAAACTAGTCTTGTAGTCACTTTTATTATTACTTTTAAAAGCTGCTTCTTGCTCTAAATTACTTACAACTTGTTGTTCACTTAGGCCACTTAATAAAGGTTTAAAGTGTCCAACACTTCTTTTATGTGCCACTTCATTCTTAATGCTGGTCACTAGGCTAAAAGGATAGCCTCTATTCATGAACATTCTTTGAAGATGTTCACATTCGATCTCAAAATCAAAGTAATCTGAAATCATTCTAGCTGCCCTTACCATCTGGCCCTTAACAACGGCTCTTTTATGATGGTAAGGGTGATTGCTAGAAAAATGCAAAAATGTGTTTGAATAAGTCGGTTTCCTATATATCACACTTTTATACTTACAATTAGTTCTGTCATTAATTAGCAAAATATCAAGATAATTAATAGAGGTCTCATCTATGTTGTACGTAAACTCAAGAAAATTGGTAGTCTGAGTAATATTGTCGATAAAAGTTGGTATTAAGGATTTATCCCCCTTCCAAATACAAAACATGTCATCCTGGTATCTTGTGTACCAGGAGACATTTTCTTGAAACAGTTGGTTTTGGAACAATAACTCATTTTCCCAATGCGCCACAATGG
This sequence comes from Protopterus annectens, assembly GCF_019279795.1. Lineage (NCBI taxonomy): Eukaryota > Metazoa > Chordata > Ceratodontiformes > Protopteridae > Protopterus > Protopterus annectens. The sequence goes on along the minus strand of NC_056732.1, from coordinate 1,430,422,808 downwards.
CATTGGCAAAACTGCCACCACATGGTGACCCCATTGCCACACCAGATTTCTGTAGGTAAAATTTCCCCTCAAAGACCATAAAGTTATTGGTCAAAACCATCTCTAATAATGTTTTGATCGAGTATATAGTGTTTTCTTCTATTTTCTTGTAAGACAGAAAGTCTCTAATCCACTCTAGGCCTGTTTTTTGAGGGATGACAGTGTAAAGGTCTTTGATGTCAATTGTTATAAAACACACATTAGCCTGATATTTCAACTTGTTTATATTTTTAAGGAAACCCCAAAAATCTTTGCAAATTTGGGGCTCACTTTTAATTAGTGGTTTTAAGACACTGTCAATATATTTGGCACAACCGTATGTGATTGATCCACGGCCGTCGACAATGGGTCTAAATGGGGGGTTATTAGTAGTTTTGTGGATTTTGGGGGAAACAAACAGGGCTGGTGTCTTGGGTGCAATCATTGATAAATAATTATACAAGTCCATGTCTGTTAGACCTTCTAAAACTAAATCATCTAAAATGGACCTAATCTTTTTATATGCTGAATTTACCTCATTAATAGTAACCTGCATATAAACATCTGTACTGAGATGTTTATTCATACTTTCAACATAAATATAGTGGTCCATAAACACCAGTCCCCCACCCTTATCGGGCTTCATGACCCTGATGTTACAGTCGTTTAACAAATTGAGAAAACATATTCTAATAAACTAATATTGTTGTTAGTATTTTTCTGATAGATATTCTTCCCAATAATAGCTCTAAAATCCATTTCACACACTTTTTCAAAGAGACAAAGACTTGGATGCAGGGGTGGGTTAAACAAACTGGAAACACTTACTGAACTAACCATAGTTGAACTCTTCCCCTTAAGCAAGTTAAGGTTTAACTTGCAAACAAACAATTTCAGGTCAATGACAGTTTTAGCCATGTCCATTCTCTTCCCAGGGGCAAAGCTTAACCATTTTGATAGAAAGTCAGTCATATCTTGGTGAATGTCTAGGGTGGTGTAATTATAAATACTAAAGTCACCCTCCGAACTTGTGTGTATACGAGGGGTGAAATCGCAACCATCACTCAGGACTATCTCCTCCACTGTTTCCTTCTGTTCCTTGCCTGTGGCTGATTCCGGTTGGGTTGCCGGTTGTTCTGTTGGCCGTTGGAATTGAAATTTATTGAATACATAGTATCAACTTCAGGTCGACGTGGCATATTGTTATCTTTACACACATTTTCTATATTCATATTCACATTTATGTAAAAACAATATATAATTGGTCATTTTGGTCTTACAAAACTAAATGACCACATTTTTGCTGACTGCTCACCGCAAAGGTTGAATATACACTTTTATTTATTTTTCATTTTTTCTTTATTTTTATTTGCGGATGCACACAACACTTTAGTTGGTGCATCTTTGAAGTGACAATACTAGGGTTTTAACTATATTTAGTGTAATATATTTTTAGAGTGGAATGCCTGAATTCTTGAAAACATGGTGTTTTTTGACAAGTATAACTACTTGCCCTATAACAAACAATGTAACGAACAACAATTGAATAATTTGTTTTTAATCTGGTTATATAAAGGATGCTAATTGATTTACTTTTTGTCTGAAGAAGGTGAGGCATGGTCCCCACCGAAAGTGCTTACAAATAAATAGTTTTCATTTTATTTTTTTGCCGGCTCTCATTGTGTTCCTAAAGCTCGACTTTTTAGAAACACATATATGCAATAAATCGATGAACAGAAACTCCAAACTAGATAATGCTGCGAACATCCGGATTAGTTAGCAAACTGTTGTAAAGCAGAAATATTCTATAAATTCTTGTGGCTGTGACTCCTTTACTGACCAGAAAATGAAAAGTCATCAACAAAAAAATACTACACATGTATGTAATGAAAAAGGCACAGATACTGGGTAAACACTCGGTACTCACCTCAAAGCGAAAAATAACAACAAAATAACGAACAAACCATGACTGAAGGAAGAAAACAAATAAAATTTAATGAGAAGTTAGCACTTTCACGATCCAAACTGATAGCTTCTTCAGACTTAAATCATACTACTGAACAGCCAAATTTAAATTGAAAGACAGCCTACCACAGTGGAGAATCTACTAACTAAATTAAAAAGTGCATTTATCTAAAAACTTTAATTATTTAAAAGCTGAAAATATTTAAAAAATGTACAAACTATTGGTAAAATATATAAATAATACATAGTGGTGCAAAAACATTTGATACATAATTTTAATGTTTCAATGGTCTGGCTTTCAAAAAAGGTTTAAGTGATACCATATTATTAATTCCAGGGGGTTTATCAGCCTGCAGTTTCATAATCCACTTATGTTCAACCTCCTCTGTCCTGTTCTTAATATCTCCACCTCTCAAGCTTTATGATAAAATCTCTAATACAAAAAAGGTAAAAACATGGTGCATCCTCTTTTCTTGTACATGCTTAGCCAGTGCACTAGTTTCCTTATTCTTTACAATATCCCTCATATGTTCCAGGATTCTATCTTTAAGGCATCTATTTGGCTTCCTGATATAAAAAGCATTGCAATATTTGCAAAAACTAAAATAGACCACATTCTGCGTTTTACAATCTGCATAGAAGTCAGCCTCAACTTTAAATTTCTGACTTCTGTGTGAAAAAGAAGAGCCTGAATATATGTACTTACAGACGGTACAATTTCTGCAGGGGAAGGTACCTACTCTGTTAGAACATTTCTTACTGGTCATTCCTGAGGACTTATAACAAAGCTGCCTCTTAAGTGACTTTCTATTAATAAATGAAAAATGTAGTATTGTATCAATTACATTGTCTAATTCAGTTATCGATGTTAATATATTCTAGTTTTTTTCAAAAATGTTACAAAATAACTTAATATCATTAGAGTATGATACTGGAAATCTAATTCTGTCATTATTAGCTCTAGAATTACTAGGGATCCCTTCTGTTAAATGGGGAAAAATAGGGTTTGCCACTACTATTACGTACTTCATACATATGACTGACACTTTCATCTATCTCAGTTTGATTATAGCCCATATCCATGAAATCTTTCCTCAATGTAGAGACTGCTGAATTTAACCCATCATCTGTATTATGTATCCTACTCATTCACAAGAACTGCCCCCTGAAAACAGTCTTACTCACATGTCTAGAGTGCATACTTGATTTATGTAGGATGCAATTCTTTCTGCTAGGTTTTCTATACAGGTCTATAGTTCATAGGTTCATAATTTAGTACTAAGCTAACTGCCCTTGCGAGCCATTTTAAACTTAGCCAATTATCCCTTGTGAGACTCAAACCCTGCACCTTGTGTTTGTAAGCAAACACCTTAGCCATTAAGCCACCCTCCCAACCTCTATGTTGTATCTTACTAAATTTTACATCTACAAACTCTATTCTCTCATTAGAGTACTTATAAGTAAACCTCAGGAAGTTGGTAGACATATGAAGATAATCAATAAATTGTTCTTATATTTCTACTGTACTTCCCCATAAGAGGAAGGCACCATCTACAAAACATACATACCATAAAATTGCATCACTAAAATCATTGCCTTGGAGTAGAGTATTGTGTTCCCACTGTACCAATGCTAGGTTGGCATAGCTATTGGCACAATCCATGCCCATAGCTATGCCAGCATTTTGCAAATAAAATGTCTCATTAAACATGAAAACATTGTTCTCCAAAATAATCTCAAGTAGGTTACATAGGTTAGTTTTAGCAGAAAGAAAAACTTTTTTAGTACATAGCAATTCACGTACATTTTGAATGCCCCATTCATTAGGTATTACTGTAAAGAAAGATACTATGTCCATTGTAACAAAAAGAAAGTCATTATTCAGCTCTTTCATTTTAGCATAAAGTAAGCCAAGAAATGTCTTAGTGTCTCTTTATATAGTACCACAAGTTTCCAAAATGGGGTGCAAGGTATTCTCTACAAAAAATGGATATAGCCCCAGTTGCCCAGCCTCTACTTGAGACAGTAGGTCTCATTGGGGAGCACGCCAAATCTTTGTGCACTTCTGGTAGTCCAAAAATAATAGCAACTACCGGATTGTCAACAGAAAAATATTTTAATAGTTCCTCTGTAATTTGACAGGACACTAATAAATCAAAAATTGACAGAAATGTTATCAATAACACCTCTAACCATAGTTTTAGAGATTTGTAGGTATCTTTCTGTGTCATTCAGAAGTTCAAACATTTGTTGCACATAAAATATTTTGTCCAAAATGACAACCCTTCCTCCTTTATCAGCTGGTCTAATCTCGATGGACTGCATTGCTTTCAATTGTGTGAGAGCTTCAGATTCATCTCTATTTAAATTATAAAACATTGCTGGTCTAGTATCTAAAAAAGCTTCCCTAATTTGCTTCTCACATACAGTAACATATGCCTCTACCATGGGATGCATCTTAAGTAACAAATGTGCTGGGTCTTTTAAAACAGTAATCATTCCCAGCTTCATTCTCCTTAAACATGTTTTTTAAGGTTAAGTTCCTGCCAAAAAGTTTTAGTTCTTTCAATAAACCTACCATTACTCCGTTTTGTGCAGGAATGAAGGAAAGTCTTTTATTCAACAGTGAATACTGTGCTTCTGTTAATTGAAAAGAAGAAAGATTAATTACCATTTTTTTTATTCTTGCTGCGAGTTATCATTCAGTTCTGGCGTATATCTCTTTCTTGTATTTGACGAGTTCTCCCTCTCCTCCCTCTGCTCTTTGATCTCTCTTTGATTGGTAATGCATTTTTCAGTACAAAAGGTAGAATTTAAGTCTCTGCAGTTTGTTCTCTTCCTTCAGTCGTGGTTTGTTCGTTATTTTGTTGTTATTTTTTGCTTTGAGGTGAATGCCGAGCATTTTAGCCAGTAGCTGTTCCTTTTTCATTGCATCTACTTTGTGTGGATTATAGTGCTGGTACATGGCTGAAGGGTATGGAGCAGAGCTTGACTCTAGTCAGGGAAGGAATGTAGTGCTGCAGCACCGCCCGAGCCATTTTAGTTGACTGTTATTTACTGAGAATAATCCCTTGATGGAGAATCCAGTATGTCCAGATACCAGTATAGCTGCAATAGACCAGGAAACACACTCTAAATTCTGAGAAAGATTTAGAATTTTTGAAAACAAACTATACAAATTTAAGTGGCTTCAGTGGCAAAGATTCCACTTAGAAGCATCACTCAAATACAAGATAGCCCCAAGGGGACTAAGGGTGTTGAATATGCCCACCTATGGAGATATGTATCCTGATCTTCTGCAGAAATGGCAGCAAAATATCTGCAGCTTAGCTGTGATTATATGCACCTACTCTTAGAATATTTTCTACCACAAGAGAGAGAACTCAGTAGTGAGCTAGAGGTGCTACAGAGTGAGTCGTGCTCTAACTTTTCGAGTGATGTTACAGGAAGCAAGCTTGATGATCTGCATGAAAGTGTTTTGAACTATGAAAAAAGGCTGCAGAACAAGCTTAAAAAAACTACAAAGAGACTTGAATGATTTCCAGTGCAGAGAAATCTTTTCTTGGCCCAGGCAGTCCAATTTGGCATCCAAGCAACGTCAAGAATCCTCTTCCAATTTAAATGAAGTGATCAAGTGAACTCACAAGCAGTGATGTCCCTTATGCCTAACCAAGAGATGCACATTTTTACACATGTGATTCAAGAGACAGGAAATTCAATAACTCGCCCTGTATCACAGAAGTCAAAGGAAAGTAAAACACCTTTGGGAGACAGTTCAGTAGCTAACAATGGCAAAAACAGTTCAAGTAATGAAGCAGTTTCTTTTCCATTAGTTCCCCAACAAACTGCAGAGACTTCAATTCTATCTTTTGTACTGAAAAATGCATTACCAATCAGAGAGACATCGAAGACCAGAGGGAGGAGAAGGAAAACTCGTCAAATACAATAAGGAGATATATGCCAGAACCGAATGATAACTCGCAGCAAGAATTAAAAAAAACTGGTAATTAATGTTTCGTCTTTTCAATTAACAGAAGCACAGTCTTCACCATTCAATAAAGGACTTTCCTTCATAGGTTGATAGATAGGTACTAGGCTATCGGCCCAAGGGCCTATATAAGCCGAGCCAACAAGGTTCCCTGGCTTATGCCACCCAAGAAAGTTATTTTCCTGTGCCACCATCGAGGAGAGCCACAGAAGTGATCCCTGGGGTGTATTTCCTATTTCCCATCCACTCATCAAGATTTTTCTTGAAGAGTGCTAATGAAGAACTTTGCTTGACACAGATGGGTAGCCTGTTCCAGAGTATGGGAAGTCTCTGTACAGGAATCTATCCCTCCAGCATGTCCTGTTTAATGTGTTGACAAGGTTTAGGTCCCTAGAGTGTGTAGCTCGGAGGGATTGGGATTTCTTTAGGTGTAGCATGTCCAACAGCTCTGGGTTTGACATAGCTTTATATGTTAGGCAGAGATCACCTCGGAGTAGGCGATATGCTATGCAGTAAAGCTGGAGTTTTTTGAGGCAGTCAGTATAGGGCATGTGTTTGAGGCCAGTAATCCTCTGTGTGAGGTACTTCTGTGGCCTTTCCAGCTGCTGCAGATGTCTTGTGAGGTACATTCCAAAAGGGGCGTTGTACTTTATAATGGGTCTAATGAGTGTCCAGTAGAGGAGAACAATTACCTCCTTTTTCCTGGATGAGAACTGTTTTATGATGAGGTGTGCCACGTAGAAGGACTTCCTGACTACTGTGGCGATGTGACTATCAAAGGAGAGACTACTGTGCACCTGGGTCCCAAGGTCTCTTATCACACATTTGGTGTTTAGTAGATTGCTGCCTATGTGGTAGTTCATGGGTACGGTGGTCTTACCAAAGGGGATGACTCTGCACTTTTTGGCATTGAGCTTGAGGCCATGGCTCTGACACCAGGCATCTGTCTCAGTGAGGCCCTTCTATAGGATGTCCACATCATTTGGGGACTTGACTATGGCTCCTAGTTTGCAGTCATCTGCGAACTTTGTTAGCCAGAGGCCTTCTCTGTTAGCCTGTACTTCAGAAAAGTAGATACGAAACAGGAGAGGTCCCAGGATGGAACCCTGTGGTACTCCACTTGTCACTGCTTTGAGTTCAGATTTGGAGTCTGCAACTTTTATAGTGTGGGTTCTGTCAGTGAGCCAGTTGGAAACCCATCTTGTGATGTTGGGATTTATACCTAGTTTAGTGAGTTTAGCTATAATTCCAGAATGGGGGATGGTGTTGAAAGCCTTGGCGAGGTCAAGATAGGCTGTGTGAACCACCTTACCCTCATCTACGGCTTTGGTAACTGCCTCAAAGACATCAATCAGGTTCAGAAGGCATGATCTGCCTTTCACAAACCTGAACTGGGTGGGATCCAGAGTTTTGAGGTTACCTATGTCTTTGTTTATGAGTTCCATGATGATATGTTCCATGGTCTTGCAGACCAGGCTCATCAGGCTAATAGGTTGATAGTTCCCGGATCAGTAGTGGCTCCCCCTTTGTGGAGTGGGATAACTGTTGCTGTGCACCATTCAGTGGGCACAAAGCCTGATGCAAGGCTATTATTGAACATGGTGCTTAAGTGGGGAGCCAGTTCGTTCTGAAGTTTGTGTAAAACGCAGCCTGGGATGTTGTCTGATCCCATGGATGCTGTGTTTTTGACTTTAGAGAGTGCAGCTTTTACCTGTGTAGTTGTGATTACAGGGACTCTGCATTTTTCCTGTATAGATATGGGCCATTTAGGGGGTGAGGGGGGTAAAGTTATTTATTTTATTTTTATTTTATTTTTATTTTACATTTGTTGATCAGGCTAGTCCAACTGGATATATGTCCATTTTCAGAAGAGGCCCGAGGAGAAAAGTTCCATATGCAAACATTAGTAAGAACAGGTACAAGTTAAGCATATATATATAGTGTACACATCAAAACACATTAGATATTAACTACAAAAACAGAAGATGAGAAATAAAAAATGTGTTTTGTTAAGAGATTCTTAAAGCAAAAACGTTGAGAGTACCTAGATACACAAGGAAAGCTAGTTAGTTAAAGCAGAAAAGTTGAAAGTACCTAGATACCCAAGGTAAGCTAGTCAGGGTTGCTACAGGGGCAGAGCCAGTGGGTTTTGAGGTGAGTTTTGAGTTGGAATTTAAAGCAGGGAAGAGAGGAGATTGCTGTGATATTGTGAGGAAGAGTGTTCCAAGTTTTTCCTACTGTGTTGGAGAACAAGGATTTGCCGGCTGTGTTATTGGGTTTACTAGTGGATATAAGTAGTTTGTCAGAGGAACGAAGGCTTTTAAGATTGCAGTAAGGAGTGGTAAGTGAAGTGAGAATAGGAGTGTTTGTGGGTTTGTAAAGGATTTTGTGGAGAGCTGGGGAAATAGAATTAGGTTTTGTAGTTCGAGTTAACAACTGAACCTATCTGCCAGGATGTTGGCAATATCAGTTGGTTCTGTAGTTTTCGTGCCGTTGAGCTGTAACTCACAGCAGATCTGGGTGTTGCCATTAAGAATCTTGACATAGCTATAGAATGCTTTGTGGTTGTCCTTAGAATTAGTGGCAATTTTGTTTTCATAGCTAGCTTTGGAGGATCTTATAAAGGATCTCAGCTTCTTACTAAGGCTGATCAGGGAGCTCTTCCACTCATGGGTTTTTACTCTCTTTTACAACAGTTTCTTCCTTCTGTTGTACAGTTTGTTTATGGCAGGGGACCACCATATTGGCTTCATTTATTTGGAGGATAGTATTTTGGTTCTGTTTGGGATAGCACGATCCATGCACTTGTGTAAGTGATTATAGAGTGCATTTGTGTAGGATTCAGCAGTTGTAACTGTATTGTCCATCTGCATGGGTGTCATGAAGTTCACCACTTCTGTCTTAAGAAGCATGAAGTTGGTTTTGGAGAAATTGTTTACCGTGGTTTCCTTAATGGGGGTGGTGGGGACAGGATGTGGATATCAAGGGTGATTCGCTTATGGTCGGATCGGACCAATGAGGAGTTGACTTGAGGTGTGGAACACCGGTCACTCATGTTGGTAATGACTAGGTCTAGGATATTGTTGCCCTTGGTGGGGGTGTGGATAAGTTGATCCAGGGCATTGGCGTTTATGAATTCCAGAAAGCGTTGAGCTAAGGAGTTGGTACACGAGTAGTTTTCCCAGTTAATGGTGGGGTAGTTGAAGTCGCCCATTATTAGGGTGTTTAGTTAAACCCTAATATTTTCCAGTACATCAAGACAAGAGGAGTGGGAATCCTCAGGTATGGTGGGGGATCTGTAGCAAGCTACAATTTGGATTGCAGTTTTGCCCAGAGTTAGTTGCACTTGGATAACCTCGGATGCATTATGCTGAGCAGCTAGCCTGGAGGTGTGGATATCCTTAATGAATATGGACACACCTCCACCTTTGGTGTTTCGGTCCAGGATACATGGCTGAAAAGTGTGGTATAAGTTGTAGCCTGGTAGTGCAGGGGTGCTCTCTGGTGCCTTGAACCAGATCTCAGTCACTGCACAGATATCGATGTTCTCCATTTTAAGGAGTGCCTCGAGTGAGTACATTTTGAGATTTAGACTTCTAACATTGAGTAGCATTACCCTCAGTTTTTGCTTGCCTGTTCCTGTTACGGTGGTAAATTTGTTATTTGAACCTTGCCTAAAAAAGGCACTATAGGGGCAGCAAGAGCCTTAACCAGTACCTGGAATCCCAGAGGCTACAGGTGCAGGCCATCTGTGGCAAAGCATCATGGTCTGTCGACCATATCATCCCAAGCAGACAGATACTGGATCCCCTTAGAATGACATCAGAAGCTTAGACAATTGTTGAAGTCAATCATTTTGTCCTTGTACTGCGGTATCATTCTGGGTGATGGCAGAATGCTACTCAGGGCTAGGGTCATACCTGCCTGGGCTACATGATCGGAGAGCTCTTCCATGTCTCTTTTCATGTAGTCCAGGGAGGTACGTCTCAGGTCATTCACACCAACATGGACAATGACAGAGTCATATTTGTACTTGTTGTGGAGTGACCTGAGTGTGTGGGTTATGTGGTGGATCCTGGCACCCGACAGGCAGCTAACAGTAACCTTCTCCTTGTTTAGCCTGGTGAGTGGGACATCAGTGTGCCTGACTATAGAGTCACCTATAACTAGTGTGTTGGGTACGTTGTTTTGCCTTATTGGCTGTGGTTGAGTGGCACACTGAGTCTGTGGGCTATGTGTCATTTGGGTTGTGTTGGGGGATGGAGCATTTCTGCTTTGGAGGTCTCTGTTGCTTAAACAGATTATTATTGAGAGCCTCTGTGAATGCTTTTGTGTTACTATGTGTGGATTTTGGTGGTGTAGATTTAGTGAGACTATCTGATGAGTGTGCAAAAGACATTAATGGTAGATTTGTTGACAGAACTAAAACTTTTTGGCAGGAACTTAACCTTAAAAACCATGTTTAAGGATAATGAAGCTGGGAAGGATTACTGATTTAAAAGACCCAGCACATTTGTACCTAAGATGCATCCCATGGTAGGGGCATATGTTACTGTATGTGAGAAGAAAATTAGGGAAGCTTTTTTAGATAATAGACCTGCAATGTTTTATAATTTAAATAGAGATGAATCTGAAACTCTCGCACAACTAAAAGCAATGCAGTCCATCAAGATTAGACTAGCTGATAAAGGAGGAGGGGTTGTCATTATGGACAAAATGTTTTATGTGCAGCAGATGCTTGAACTTCTGAATGACACAGAAACATACCTACAAATCTCTAAAACTATGGTTAGAGGTGTTATTGATAAAATGTCTGTTTTTTTGATTTATTAGTGTCCTGTCAAATTATGGAGGAACTTTTTAAATGTTTTTCTGTTGACAATCTGATAGTTCCTATTATTTATGGACTACTGAAAGTACAAAAAGATCTGGTGTGCCCCCCCCCCAAGTGAGGCCTATTGTCTCAAGTAGAGGCTGGGCAACTGAGGCTATATCCATTTTTGTAGAGAAGAGCTTGCACCCCGTTTTGGAAATGTGTAGTACTATATTAAGAGACACTAAGACAATTCTTGGCTTACTTTATGCTAAAATGAAAGAGCTGAATAATGACTTTCTTTTTGTTACGATGGACATAGTATCTCTCTTTACAGTAATACCTAATGAATGGGGCATTGAGAATGTACGTGAATTGATATGTACTAAAAAAGTTTTTAGTTCTGCTAAAACTAACCTGATATGTAACCTACATAAGATTATTTTTGAGAACAATGTGTTCATGTTTAATGAGAGATTTTATTTGCAAAAGGTTGGCATGGCTATGGGCATGGCTTGTGCCAATAGCTACGCCAACCTAGCATTAGTACAATGGGAACACAATACTGTAATCCAAGGCAATGATTTTAGTGATGCAATTTTATGGTATGTACGTTTTGTAGATGATGCCTTCCTCTTATGGGGAAGTACGGTAGAAAGATTAGAACAATTTATTGATTATCTTCATATGTCTACCAACTTCCTGAGGTTTACTTATAAGTACTCTAATGAGAGAATAGAGTTTTTAGGTGTAAAAGTTAGTAAGATACAACCTGGGGGATTAACTACAGATCTGTACAGAAAACCTAGCAGAAAGAATTGCATCCTATATAAATCAAGTATGCACCCTAGACATGTGAGTAAGAATATTCTCAAGGGGCAGTTCTTGAGAATGAGCAGGATACATAATACAGATGATGGGTTAAATTCAGCGGTCTCTACAGTGAGGAAAGATTTCATGGATATGGATAAATAAACCACAAACCAGGAAAGTACAAAAAACGAAAGGATCCAAGTGCAGTAATGAAATAAATAAAATAATCCACTGGCCACAGGACAAACAAAGGTTTAATGAAGCGCTTTTCGTCTGCTTAAATAAGCAGACTTCTTCAGACAACACAATACCATAGCACTAAACTTATATAGTTACTAAACAGCTCATTGACGATCAAAAAAAAGCGCTTCATTAAACCTTTGTTTGTCCTGTGGCCAGTGGATTATTTTATTTATTTCATTACTGCACTTGGATGCTTTCGTTTTTTGTACTTTCCTGATTTCATGGATATGGGCTATAATCAAACTGAGATAGATGAAAGTGTCAGTCATATGTATGAAGTACGTAATAGTAGTGGCAAACCCTATTTTTCCCCATTTAACAGAATGGAGCCCTAGTAATTCTAGAGCTAATAATGACAGAATTAGATTTCCAGTATCATACTCTAGTGATATTAAGTTATTTTGTAACATTTTTGAAAAAAACTGGAGTATATTAACATCGATAACTGAATTAGACAATGTAATTGATACAGTACTACATTTCTCATTTATTAACAGAAAGTCACTTAAGAGGCAGCTTTGTTATAAGTACTCAGGAACGACCAGCAAGAAATGCTCTAACAGAGGAGGCACCTTCCCCTGCAGAAATTGTACCGTCTGTAAGTACATATATTCAGGGTCTTGTTTTTCACACATTAGTCAGAAATTTAAAGTTGAGGCTGACTTCTATGCAGATTGTAAAATGCAGAATGTGGTCTATTTTAGTTTTTGTAAATATTGCGATGCTGTTTATATCAGGAAGACAAATAGATGCCTTTAAGATAGAATCCTGGAACATATGAGGGATATTGTAAAGGATAAAGAAACAAGTGCACTGGCTAAGCATGTACAAGAAAAAGGGATGCACCATGTTTTTACCTTTTTTGTATTAGAGATTTTAGCAGAAAGCTTGAGAGGTGGAGATATCATGAACAGGACAGAGGAGGTTGAGCATAAGTGGATTATGAAATTGCAGGTTGATAAATCCCCTGGAATTAATGGTATGGTATCACTTAAACCTTTTTTAAAAGCCAGACCATTGAAACATTAAAATTATATATCAAATGTTTTTTGTACCACTATGTATTATTTATGCATTTTACCAATATTTTTCTTCTCCTTTGGCTGTTCCCATTAGGGGTCACCACAGTGAATCATTTATTTCCATTTCTTCCTGTCCTCTGCATATTGCTCTGCCACACCAACCACCTGCATGTCCTCTCTCACCACGTCCATAAACCATATCTTAGGCCTTTCTCTTTTCCTCTTACCTGGCAGCTCCATCCCTAGCATCCTTTTCCCAATATACACATCATCCCTCCTCAGCACATGTCCAAACCAATGCAATCTCCCCTCTGACTTTGTCACCAAACCGTCCAACCTGAGCTGATCCTCTAATATACTGATTCCTAATACTGTCCATCCTCATCACACCCAGTGCAAATCTTAACATCTTTAACTCTGCCACTTCCAGCTCTGACTCCTGTCTTTTTGTCAATGCCACCGTCTACAACCCATATAACATAGCTGGTCTCACTACCCTTTTGTAGACCTTCCCTTTCACTCTTACTGGTACCTGTCTGTCACAAATCACTCCTGACACTCTTCTCCACCCACTCTATTCTACCTGTAATCTCTTCTTCACCTCTCTTCCACACTCACCATTTCTCTGAACTGTTGATCCCAAGTACTTAAACTCATCCACCTTTGCCAACTCTACTCCCTGCATCCTCACCATTCCTCAATCCTCCCTTTCATTCACACACACATATTCTGTCTTAGTCCTGCTGACCTTCATTCCTCTCTTCTCTAGAGCATATCTCCACCTCTCCAGGATCTCCTCAACCTGGTCCCTACTCTCTCTACATATCCCAATGTCATCTGCAAACATCATAGTCCATGGGGCCTCTGATCTCGTCTGTCAAACTGTCCATCACCATTGCAAATAAGAAAGGGCTCACAGCTGATCCTTTATGTAATCCCACCTCCACCTTAAATGCATCCATGACTCCCACTGCAGATCTCACCACTGTCACACTACCCTTGTATATATCCTGTACCCTCTTACATACTTCTCTGCCAATCCCAACTTCCTCATACAATACCACACCTCCTCTCTAGGCACCCTGCCATATGCTTTCTCTAAGTCCACAAAGACACAATGCAACTCCTTGTGACCTTATCTGTCCTTCTCCATCAACACTCTCAGAGCAAATATCGCATCTGTAGTGCTCTTTCCTGGCATGAAACCATACTGCTGACTGCTAATCATCACCTCCCTTCTTAACCTAGCTTCCACTACTCTTTCCCATAACTTCAAGCTGTGACTGATCAGTTTTATCCCTCTGTAGTTATTACAACTCTGCATGTCACCCTTATTCTTAAAAATAGGCAACAAAACACTTTTTCTCCACTCCTCAGGCATCCACTGACTTTCCAAGATTTCATTAAATAATCTGGTTAAAAACTCCACTGCCATTTCTCCTAAGCACCTCCATGCTTCCACTGGTATGTCATCTGCACCAAAAGCCTTTCCATTCTTCATCCTTTTCATAGCTGTCCGTACTTCCTCCTTGCTAATCTGTTTCACTTCCTGATTAACTATCCCCACATCATCCAACCTTCTCTCTCTCTCTCTCATTCTCTTCATTCATCAGCCCCTCAAAGTACTCTTTCCATCTGCTCAACATACTCACCTCACTTGTGAGTATGTTTCCCTCACTATCCTTTATCACCCTTACCTGCTGCACATCTTTCCCAGCTTGGTCCCTCTGTCTAGCCAATTGGTACAGGTCCTTTTCTCCTTCTTTAGTGTCCAACCTTCCATACAACTCTCCATATGCCTTATCCTTAGCCTTCGCCACCTCTCTCTTTGCCATGCTTCTCATCCCCTTATACTCCTGTCCACTTTCTTCATCTCTCTGACAATCCCACTTCTTCTTCGCCAGTCTCTTTCTCTGTATACTCTCCTGTACTTCCTCATTCCACCACCAGGTCTCCTTGTCCTCCTTCCTCTGTCCAGATGTCACACCAAGCACCTTTCTAGCTGTCTCCCTTACCATCTCTGCTATAGTTACCCAGCTATTCAGTCACTCTTCACTGCCCCCAGTGCCTATTTTAACTCTTCCCTGAACTCCACTTCACAATCACCCTTTTCAGCTTCCACCATTTGATCCTTGGCACTGCTCTCACACTTTCCTCCTCTTCTTGATCACCGTCATCCTACAGACCACCATTCTATGCTGCCTAACTACACTTTCCCCTGTCACTACTTTATAGCCTCCAATCTCCTTGAGAGTGGCCCTCCTGCAAAGGATATAATTCACCTGTGTGCATCTGCCTCCATTATACATTTTACAAATAGTTTGTACATTTTTTAAATATTTTCAGCTTTTATGTAATTAAAGTTTTTAGATAAATTCACTTTTTCATTTAGTTAGTAGATTCTCCACTGTGATAGGCTGTCTTTCAATTTAAATTTGACTGTTCAGTAGTATGATTTAAGTTTGAAGAAGCGATCAGTTTGGATCGTGAAAGCGCTAACTTCTCATTAAATTTTGTTTGTTTTCTTCCTTCAGTCATGGTTTCTTCGTTATTTTGTTATTATTTTTACTACACATGCATGTACTTACTTGAAGGAGAATTACATTTTTTTTCTCCAACATCACACATTTAAATAATAATTGCATAAATCAGTACTACAACTGTGTCCATAGCTATTGCTTTTTTGATGAAAATATCGGTCTTTGAACAAAAAAAAATTGTGAGGTACAGGATCCATAATTACACATACACTACCAATCATTTTTCTATTAAAATCATATACATATATCTATATATATATATATATATATATATATATATATATATATATATATATATATGTGTGTGTGTGTGTGTGCAAAATCTTTCTTAAAATATCCAACCCATCATCATATTGATTTCATTTAGTTTTAAACAATTTATTTATAATACATAATAGATTGATTAAAATATCAACATAATATAAAGTAAAAAATGTGTTTAATTTATTATAAAAATATGTTAGAAAGTATGTTATAAAGTAACACTAGTCATAATATGTTAAAACATAACACTAGTTATTATATGTTAAAAGTTTATGTGTTATATTTATACTAGCCAATGTAATAATTAAATTAAATAAAAATAAAGTAAAAAATATGCATATTTACAATGAAAAATTAACAGTGTTATTATTGAATAATTCATTGAATAATAAGAAAATGATAAAGTACTTACTAGAATATATTTGGGGTCAAACAGTCTGGGGTTAAATAGTCCGGTGTTGAACTGTCCACTAAAACATCACATATAAAATACATATAAATTTATACATGAAATTGTATAGAAATGCATTGGGAGTCGAACCATCTGGGGGCCAACAATCCAGGGTCGAATTGTCTGCGGTCGAATAGTCCTGCTTCCGTAACTAGTGGTGTTCCACAGGGTTCAGTCCTGGGTCTTCTACTATTTGGAATCTATTTCTCCAAAGTACAAGCAAAATCTAAAGGTCTGTGGCTGACAAAGTTTGCTGATGACTGCAAACTGAAAATAATCATAGAATCTCCAAATGATGTCTTACATAGGGTCTTACACAAACAAATGATTGGTGCCAAAGTCATGGGCTTAAACTCAATGCAAAAAATGTATTATCATTCCTATCGGTAAGAATAATATTCCTGCTAACTATCACATCAATAGCAACACCCTAAGTATGCACTCAGTGGTGAGAGACCTGGCCTCACAGGTTGACAGCAACCTTACCTTTGATTGCCATGTCTCCACAGTGGTAAGAAGGGCATTCTATGTTGCTAATCTCATAAGAAAGGGCATTGACTCCAGAAAAAAAGAAGTTATAACCTCCCTGTACTCCTCCCTCATCAGGCCAATAATTGAGTACAGTGCCCCTCATGGTATGTACCTTTCCAATCACCTGCAGCAATTGGACAGACCACAAAGTTTACTCACAAGGAAAATTCAAGGTCTTCAGAATCTTTCCTATGGGGATCATCTGAAATCACTGTCATGTTATTCTGTTTTATAGATACTACTCAGAGGTGTTCTCTGCCTTGCATATAAGGCAAACTCTGACCCTACTTTATTGGAAATACTGCTTATCCACAAGTCAAATGGTAGGCAAATTACTCAGTCTAAAGACCTTAAACTGGTATGTGACATTATTAAAACTTGCTGGAGGGACAGATTTGACTCTCAGAGGTTACCACACATTTGGAACAGACTCCATTTCATGTCAAACAGAGCACCTCATTAGCCGTCTTTAAATGCAATCTGGACGATTAGATGGGTAACCGTAAATTCACCCCAGGGGTTCCACATTTGTCCCTCTTGGAGACATGCATTAGGTGCAGATCATGGAAATTAAGATAGAACTTGGCTAGGCTTGTAAGGGCCCTAGGGCAATTGGCCTAGTAACTTCCTATGATCCTAAGTCTTTATTGAAGCATTCAAGCCCATGAAGTAAACCCTTCTGCCTGTAGACATGACAATCTTCACCCTTTTTATGGGCTCATCAGTATAGCATAAATGAATAGTCTGAGAATTTCTGCAAAACACTTAGCTTTTATTGAAGCCTTATTACAAAACCTTAATATCACTGCAAAGTTTTCTAAATAAGGAAGAAAACAACATGCAAAAAGGTAAAAAAAACCTCAGAGGCAAAGACATCAAAAAGACCATTGCAAATCAGATTCTTCAATGTATAATTCCTTAGTCTTCTGCTTTATGTTGACATTTACTGTAAGGGCAACAATCTCTATCAAACATGAACAATATAGTAGAGTTAATTTTGCAAAACAAAATATTTCCATGTCATACTGCACCAGCCCCTGGTGTAAGGGATCTAGGCATTCTTACATGGAATTCTTTATCTTCTGACAATCATGTCTCTCTAGTACTTTGGAAATCCCTTTATCTGACTCAATTAATTTCCAAAGATATTTCTACTAGATACAGATAAGTCTTATTTCTCCCTTTACGTATCTCTTATCAGACCAGTTTATTAAATGTGTTGCCCCCTTTTAGCATGTATTTATCAATGTCAGTCAATGTAAAAGAACTCAGAGATTCCAAAATAAAAGGGGTTCATATTAGAATGACGAAAACGCATTTTGTTGAATACGTTTTCATTGACACATGTAGGGCGAACAGGCAAAACAGCGAAGCAGCTGTTCAGTGAATTCTTTCTCTCTTATTTCATAGACCCAACTTTTGTTTGTTTTATTATTTGTAGTTTTCATGAGGTAACAGACAAGGTTCATTACAGTTTTTATTTTCATTTTTTTTTTAAATTCTTGGGTCTTACCAGCTATTATCATAAAGCTAGTCATATTTATACTACCACTGATTGCCCTAAGAATGACCTGACTAAGGGTAAGACTTCCATAAAGCATAAGTGGACAGTAAAGGAATAAGCCTAAAGGCAACTAAAACTTATGCTGGGTTCACAACTAATACTTTTTGCTTATTACTCCCTACAACCAACATAAATAAATAAATAAATAAAGCAAACTGAGGAGCAACAAAAACAAAAAGAAAGAAAAATCTTCAGCATAGCAAAATAAAGAAATAAAAAATAAAAGAAAAATATCTTATATGGACTGAATAAACTGTGGCAATTACCTGTTTGCAACAATTTAGCAATTCTACTTGCTAGAATTTCAGTTGTGATTCTTCAGAAACTAAAATTGCTAAACTGTAACAAGAAGTTCCTTGTTAGACTTCATAAAACACACTGAATGTTCTTTTGTTTTAAGCAGAGGATTTGCATTCAGTGGTCATGGCTGCTTAAATGCTTTTACTGCTGCAAATAGCACTGATGCAGGGACAGCTCAGGAGGTAATCATGCTTATGCAAAAGTGCTGAATACAATTCCTAGTGGCTTGCACCCAAGGAAGCCCCCCCCTTATCCTACCCTTGCTTTAGCTCTAATGTGATAAACAGACTTCATTTATTTATTTGAAGCAGATTAGCAAGGTATTCTTGAATGGGTATTCTTTTCAGTTATTTCCCATAGATATGTATATCTAGCTATCTAACTATCATTCTATAGATAGAGATATATGGGTGTTGTACAGCTAATTGAATGGACACAATGAAAGCACCCAGGAGATCAACTTCAAAATGTTGAATGGACAAATATTGGCATGTTCTACAGACTAAACCAATGGGAAGTGTTTTTGGATGGGGGGAGCCCCTCTGCACCCCCATGTTTGTGGCTGTGCCACCTATACCCCCTATACCACCTATTCCCCCCTGTTATCTCACAATCTCAGGGATAATGGAGTATTCTCCTACCCAGGGACTGTTGATCTCACACACGTCAACCATCTGACTGCTAGAATTTTAGTTGTAAAATTGCCAGCCATTGACTGCATCAACCAAATAATGTTGACCAAAAACAAGTGCTGCCATTACTTGACTGGGTGCCCACATTCCATAGATAAATAGACAGACAGATATTTTTTTGCAAGGAAGTAACTACGTTCATCCTTGTAAATAAATATCAGCTTATAACTGAAAAACAGATTCAGAAGGCTGTTTTGTTTGCCTCAAGCACATCAATTTGCTGCAGTACATGAACATCTTTTTCATAAAATTAGACATTAGTTAAGCAACTGATGTGCTACCTTTTCACTCAGTCTGTACTGTCAGTACACAAGCATACAGATTTCTTGATACCAAAGGCAAACATTTTACTCTCAAAATGATATCATGCAACGCATGGCTAAACCTTCAGTAATAATCATTATTTAATACATACTCCATTTTCTGCGTCATTTACAAGGATGTAACTTAGATTGCCTGAGATGCTCTTCCTGTTTTGTCCAGGATACACTGCTTTTTTGAAATGTTGCACTGATAATGCACATTATCATTTAATAAGATGTCTGCAGATACATTAAAACCAAACCAGTCTTAATTTACTTTACCAGTAAGTTTGCATGCAGTAGTATATTTGATAAAGTGCATTGATTGTCTTTGCATTTGCAATTTAAAGTGCCATTATTCTGTTTTCAGGACACAAATAATATAAGCACAAGATATTCTTCACTGTTATCAACTATGCTCAAAGACTCAAAGAGAATGCTGACACAGATCTGAAATCTGTTAAATAAGTTACAGGCGGAGGTGTCTGATGCAACGGGAGCAGCTGTTCATTTGTGCAATTAGAGCTAGGAACATCTGCTCATCCAGCTTCTATGTGGAGTTAATTTGTTATTGCCATAGGGTCAGCAGAAAGTCTAATAAGCACAGCTGTAGCTTTTCCATGTCAAATGAGGAACAGAAGAGCCATACAAACTTGAGTTCTGTAGCTTATGGCTAACAGAAAGCAACTTTTCAAGACTGCTTCTTCATGGGAGGCAGGCACTGCACATATATTTCTCACAGTCTCAGGCAGAACTGAATATTTCAACAGCTTTATATATATATATTTTTTTGTAGGGGAAATTTTGTCTCTCACTGAATTTGGATTCATTGGTTTGTCTTCTTCAGTTCCAATGTGCTTGGTCGTGATGCCTTTCTTTTTATTGCTTTTAGAAACACTGTTCATTCTGAGTGATTACTAAAAACTTCTTTCAAAAAATAGTGGAAACTTGATCTCAGACTGATGATTTCTTATTCCCTTTCAGACTTGTTTAAATCTAAAATAATTTCAAGTGTTGAACTGTTTATTAATGTTTCAAAAACTGAAAGGCTGGATACAGATTCATGCAGTTAGCTGGTATTAAACTCTATAGGAACTGTTTTATTTTAAAAAATGATACCTATTTCCCTTCCTATTTAAGTATTATTTGTTTATGGGGTACAGCATTCATCTCCATGGAGCTTTCTTCAGACTCAGCCAGTGAGCGCTGTACAGTTAAATGACTTGCTCATAGTCACAATTATGCAATGAAGGCTGAGGGAATCAAACCCTGGGCCACAGGAAACAGCTCTTTAATCCTGTACTCCAATTTCCACAAATAATAACATAATAAGATCAATACATTTAAATAAAAAATAAACAAGCAATTAAATACACAGCTCAGACTGATTAAAAGAAAGCTGTTTTAGCCATTTAAAGTTTCTTTTTCATTCATTTGAACCATGTTTTTATTTGTATTCACTCAGTGATCTAGCCCCTGAGACTTTCTGACAAGAGTTAGAGGCTATCTGCCATTTCGTATTTGTTTAATAAGACTGATGCCTCACATCAAAATTTCTTAGTTCGCTTTTCACATTAGAACATGCTGAAAATATAGATAAATGTAACAGTGATTTTGCTTGCATTATGATACATTTTTGGTGAAGTAATTACAGGTGGCCTTTGGCAAACCAGTACTGATTCAGCATTTTAAGAGTCACTGTTGAGGAAAGGCATGACTAACTAAATACATGAATGAATGCAAAATAAATAAAAAAATTAATAAAAAACAAAGAAATTAGACTTTAATTAATTGCTGAGTATATTGTATTGAAAATACTGAACAAATGAGTTAACAAACTGGATCACAGAAATTAAATACTCATGAATAAAAGTTTGACTTATAGGTCCTTAAATCTTAATGCTGTTTATTAAAAACGTATTACAAAAGAAACAAGACATCTACCAATATAGACCCAAAAGCAATAAAACTTTGCTGAAAACATCACCTGAACTGTAAAATTATGCATGCTAGGAATAGTGTTAAAAGCTTTAGATACCACACCACTGTTACTAAAGAATAGGACAGATAGAACAGGTTTGAATGCCACTGGTGTCATACAAATAATGTGAAATGTAGAGGGTTAAAGAGCCTAAATTTGCTCTATTGGTTCCTAATAAGTATGTACAAGATCACTGGCTTTAAGTGTTTACAGCAAACGTGCATTGCTGCCTTGGGTTATTACCAGCACATCACTTGCATTGCCTCACAAAGACATGGACTTTACTGCACTGTTTACCTGGAGTAGCAGCTTGGGCAGAATGAAGCTGCTGTGTGTCAACCTTTGCAGGTTCTCTGCCACTGAAATGCACTGGTGTGTGTAGCTAAATTGGCACTTCTCTGTTAAGAAACTGACAAGCATGGATGAGAAAGAACCACCGTAGAAGGCAATTTACCCTCAAGAGCAGTGCTCTGGATTTCTAAGGGGCTTAATTAACACAAGCCCGATCTCTGACAATACCTTTCACTTTCCAGGATTTTGCAGAATGTTCTGATTTTGGACAAATCCTTTTGGTATGTTCTTCATAAAATGTGTGGTTTTCTGGCAAATCATGGAGGATTAAAGTCAATAAATAATGACAGATGTTTGAATGGCAGTAAGTGATTGTGAGGCATTCTTGTAACTATGCATTGTAAAGATTACTGAAATGCACAAACCTCCTTTCCAACATACTGTCTCCTGCTTATTTTCCAGGAACTCAGCAAAGTTTGGAGTCCTAGTTTGCATTCCAGAAGTGCTTTACTTGTATCCAGGACCATTCAGACAAAGTTGAATACCTTTGATTGTTAAATCACTCTGTTATTTTGAGTGATTGCTACTGTTTCCTGCCTTTATGGGGGCATTTCAGTAATTTATGGTTTTATTTGTGGTTTTATTAAGTGCTCTTCCTCTTACTGTTACTGCTGTAAGACAGTCTTGAAATTACCTTCAGCAAGGGATTTCTAGCTAGTTGTTTAAGTGGTTTGTGGTAGCATTGCACTTGTGGGTTTCTTCGACTGGTTTTCATATTAGGAGAACTGGGTTTATTCACTTTTTGGCAGGCGGTGCTTGCCTGGTCTGTCTGAATTGGGAAATGCAAAAAAGGACACATAGCATAGCCATTTTATTGGCCAGAGGGCTGATTGGTTAGTTTTCTATTTTTTTTCTCTGCTGCTTAAAATTTAGATGTTTGTGTGGGGTAGCAGCACCCTGTACAGCAGTAGACACCTAGAAAGAATGGTTCATAAAACGGTACCCTCTAAAGCAGCAATATAGTGCAAATACCTTGTGCTCTGACATGTTTAGAGTAGCTGCTTGGGAGTCAAGTGGCAATACCTACAGAATTAGTAGAATTCAGTACTGTGTAAACATTAACATAAGTAGAATTCATTGCTGTTTAGCATAATCTGCTTCAATAATGCACCCTTAATAGTCTTTTAACTCTGATATACCACCCCTTTGTATTTCACAGATCAAAGGACTGATCATTATGGATATTGAATTTCTAACTTCTCTGTAGGCAGCTTGGTGGATATGGGCATCTTGGCACAATGTAGCAGTTGTCTCATGTTTTCTGCCAGCCACTTACTCCTTACGGAAGCCAATACAGTGTGCAAGAGGCGTACTTACACAATGACACTGGAGGCTAAACTCTTGCATTCAAGTGCACATTAGGTTGTCGAAGCCATGCTCACAAACTGCATCTCACTTAGTAGACAATACACACAGACTACCATATGCTGAGGCACTTAAAAGCAATCTTTCTAAGCAACAGAAATCATCTAGACCACCTGTTGACAAAGCTATGCC
Source organism: Protopterus annectens (assembly GCF_019279795.1). Taxonomy (NCBI): domain Eukaryota; kingdom Metazoa; phylum Chordata; order Ceratodontiformes; family Protopteridae; genus Protopterus; species Protopterus annectens. The sequence goes on along the minus strand of NC_056732.1, from coordinate 1,430,399,473 downwards.
TCATGAAGCCCAAATGCACTCAGAAAAAATAACACCTAACACTACACATACTGTCACTCTAAGTGGACTTCCAAACACTAAGCCCCTAAGGCAAGCAGGCACACTTCCCAGGACTCTTGTAATAACAAAATGAAAACTCCAGCAAAGCTAGAACTTTCAATAAGTGACCTCCCAAACCTCTTGTATCAGAGGCACATGGGATATATGCAAATTATCCTTATGAACATCAGGTGTTTCAGCTAATTGGCAATTCTGACTCTTGTAATAGGAAACTCCATTAGATATACTGATAATCTCTAAATAGGCTGAACAAGGAGAAGATGACTGTTAGTTGCTTATCTGGAGCAAAGATCCACCAAATCACGCACGTACTCAAGTCATTACACCACAGGTTCCAGTAAGATTTCATCATAGTCCATGTAGGAGTAAATGACCTGAGATATACATCTCTATGAAGTGGGACATTATGGAGCTTTCAGACTCTGTGTCTCAGTCTGGTATGAGACTAGCATTGAGCAGCGTATTACCATCAGTGAGGATGATGCCACAATAAAAGCAAAAAATGACTGATTTCAACAAATGTCTGTCTTTCTGGAGTCATTCTAAGAGATCCAATATTTTTTCAGGTTGACAGGACATGGTTAACAGACCATATTGCTTTGCCAAGGATGGTTTCAAATACTGGCTAAAACTTTATTCACCTCATAGTGCCTTTTTTAGGCAATGCCAAATTGAAGGACCTACAGACTTAGCAAAATCAACTCATCTGAACCTCATGGTGTTACTGCTCAATGCCAGGAACCTAAACAAAAAATACATTCCCTTAAAATCCTGCACTTGAGAATATGGATATCTGTGCAGCTACTGAGACATGGTTTTCAGCTGTAGTACCCTAGTAGTGCAAGGTTCAGTGCCTTCCACATTTTTACATGATTAGCTGCACAGACAAGGGCTAAATGAGAAAGTGTCTCAATACATATCAATAACATGCATAACTCTAGTGTGGTCAAACAGGATGATGCACTGGAGTTCTAGCCAGCTATGGGTCACCACCATCCATGTCCGAAGAAGCTCACAATGCAAACTGGGACCTACTGGAGATACTTAGCATCCAATCTAAAACCCTACTAGTGGGAGAGTTTAATTACCCCTCAATAGTCTAGAAATCCCACAGATCCTCAAATTTACAGACACAAAGATTTCTGGACTTCATAAATACAAATGTCCTTGACGTTATGGTGAATGCACCCATTAGGGGCTCAAACATACTGGACTTTGTGCTTACAAATATGAGAGAACAATGCACCCCCCCATGTCTCATCCTCCCTTATAAGGTCAGACCATAAAGCTGTTTAATTCTAAATCAAAATCAATTCTGTAATCCCATTTAAACCAGCAACAGCTAGGAACTATTATGAGGTAAACTACCTTCTATTAAGTGACGGATTGCCAAAATTCAATGTCCCTCCAAACCCAGAGAACATACCAGCTTATGCTAAGTTGCTCTCAGAAACTATGTACAACCATGTCAATGGCTGCACACAGGTTGCTTTCCCCTGCCAGAAGTAAGCCCAGGACTAGCCCGAGAAACAAATCATTATGGTAGCAGCCCAAATTAAACAGAATGTACAACAAAAGGAAATAAATATGGCAAAAATCAGAAAGGGTAATCCCCATAAAGATAGAAACTCTTTCACCAAAGTAAATAGGCAACTTTGAGGGTGAGGTGAAAGAAAGCCAACTTTGAGGTTACGATAACCTCCCAGGTGAAAGATAACTATAAGGCCTTCTACAGCTACATCAGAAACCTCAAGGGCTGCACATAGACAATGTGACACACTAGTGGTTAACAATGCCACATTCACTAAACCTGGCAATACAGCAAAATTGTTAAGAGGACTAATTCATTTTTAAATGCGTCCCCTCTCATCCCAACCATCCCCTAAAAATACCCTCAAATATAACCCCTCCAACTATAACTAGGGAGCATGTACTGTCTGAACCCACTAAAGCCAAGAACAAGGCCTCAATGGACCCTAATAACATCCCAGGAGAATAGCCTAAAATATGACTAACCAGAACCACTGGAGTCATTCTTTAACTATAGTCTTAAAACAGGCTTTGTGCCACGTGAATGGAGGACTGCAGTGCTCAATCCCCTTCATACCTAGAAAAGCTCACCCAGACTTTGCCACAACTTACTGTGAGGGAAAGGTTAGTTTGTTTGCTTTCTTACATTTTGTATTACTTTATTGCCTTCTTCTATTTTGTATACTGTTATTTGTTTTCTTTATGCTGTGTTTTACTTGTATTCTGCTTTTAATTGCATATTAAAACCAGGAAATAGAACATAGCTGTGTCTCTTGTGAGCCAAACAGAATTTTTCCCACCCTCTCTCTTTGATGCTGTTGTTAAGTACAACTGTCTTTCTAGTTGCTTGCCCCTTATGTTAATTTGACCACATATGTCCTTCCCTCTCTCCTTTCATTGGCTGTTGTGCGTAAGCACAAAATTATCATTTTGTGAAATCACTTCCCTTCAATTATTAAAATTTATTGACCATCCCACTGTATTCCATAGTACCAGAATACAAAGTCTCCACCCCCGTTCAATCTATTTTGCTCTTTTAAAATTAGTAGCTCTCCACTTAGGCATCTAAAGCTTAAGTTACCCCCCACCCCACCCTTCATATATAACTGCTTAGTGCACACTGTAGTGTTTAGGATATTAACCCATTTTTTCATCTTACCTTTAAAATCTGCAACATCTATTGCAAGACCACCAGTTATTGGAGAGCCCACATTCTCCCTCTCAGTAGTCATCTTGGGATTAGTGCTTCTGTTTTCTCCTGGTGAGAGAAGGGAGTGCAGTTCCATTATTTCCTGGAGACTGCTGATCACCAGAAAGCTTAATAACTGCTTTATAGGTGACAGCTTGGAATCTGTGCTTATATTCTGATCCTGGTGAGAGTAGGAGCAGAGTGCATTGATTCCTGACTGTTTCTGGTTGGGCACTGAGTGTCTATGCTTGACCTTCCTGATTGGTCTGGTTGTTATTCAAGGCATCTACCAGGGAAAAGTCTACAACAAGCCTACAGACCCTTGCATCATCAAGACAAGACTGTGGATCACCAAACAGGCTGTGACCTGCTTCTCATCTTGGGATTTGTGCTATTGTTTTGCTTCTGGTAAGAGAAGAAACAAAGGAGCATTTTATCCAGCAGAGTGAAGCTGTGGTGAGACCAGAACTAGTAATAGTTAGGCAGTAGCCATTCAGGCAACTCCCCTCTTTTTAACATTCTTTACAAGCTAATTCTTTTCTGTAGGTATGGCTTGATTTGCTTCCAACTTCAGAATATCTGCCTAAATATTAGCTATAAATCATCAGGGTCTAGTTATTAGTTTACCCTCAAGTATTAAGCAGTACCCTGAATAGACACAGACACCTTGCACTAGCATTTTTCCTGTAAAAGCACCACTGAAATTTCAACAATACCTAGTTGCACATAGTACAACTAGTTTGTAGCAAAACACAAGCTACTTAACCTCCCTTAAGGACTCCTCTCGAACCTCTTGTAAGAACAGATCCCAAAACCAACGAAACAGAGTCCAAACTGACCATAATATTTCTATTATTTATTATTTTATTATTATTTTATTATTTATTTTATTATTATTTTATTATTTTATTATTATAATAAAAGATTACAGCCAGCTTGGACTCTGTTTCGTTTGTTTCTGGATCTGTACAACTAGTTTGCAGTGACAAACACCGCCCCCAGAGTTGCAAACAGGATACTCCTGATATTGCTTTATATGCTCACGCCAATAATCAATAAAAAAGGGTCTGTTGCCATGGATATGAACTTTCCCACTATCTCTATTATTAGCTTGGTGGATATGGGCATCCTGAGGCAATGTACAAATTGTCTCATGTTTCTTGACAACCATTTAATTCTCAAACAAACTGATATGGCATGTGAGAGATGTATTTACATAATGTCACTAGAGGCAAAGTTCTCAAATAAAATTACTCCTAGTGTCAATAAGGTTGTCAGCAGTACACACGCTGCACCCATCTCACACAGTACAGAAAAGACGCATAGACCCACATATGCTGAGGTAGTTAAATGCAACCTTCCTATACACCAAATACCTCCTAGATGAAGTACACTTAACAAATACCCTAAGCAGACCCAAATGGACTCTTTCAAAACAACACTCACATCAACACATAGAGCCACATCTCATGAAGCCTATATTACTAAGCCCATAAGGCAATCCAACATTCTAGTCATTGGAGACTCTATCATGAGAAACACTGAGTTCCCTCTCACCAGGCTGAGTAAGGAAAAAGTTACGGTCAGTTGCTTTAACAGGTGCTAGGATTCACCATATTATGCACACACTCAAGTCATTGGACCACCATACCAGTATGACTCAGTCATTGCCCATGTGGATGTAAATGACCTGAGACATACCTCCCTAGACTATATAAAGAGAGACATCATGGAGCTCTCGCAATATGTGTCTCTCAGGCTGGTATGAGCCTAGCATTGTGCAGCATTTTACCTTCTCCACGTATGATGCCACAATATGAAAAAAAGATGACGGACTTTAATAATTGTCTTAGTTTCTGGTGTCATTATAAGGGAGTGCAATATTTGTCAGTGTGGAAGGAGATGGTTAACAGACCACACTGCTTTGCCAGGAATGGTCTACACCTCTTCTCTCTAGGCTTTCTAATATTAGCTAAAATGTTGTCTTCCCCCATAGTGCCTTTTTAGGCAATGCCAAACTGAAAGTACTTCTGACATAGCAAATCAAAACCAAGAAAATCTAAAGGTATTACTGCTCAATGCTAGGAGTCTAAACAAAAAACTCTACTCCCTAGAAGCTCTCTTGACAGTAGGGAATGGTGACTTCGGTACAGTCATTGAGACACAGTTTAAAGCCATGGAGAACACACTGACAGTGCAAGGTTATAATACCTTCCACACATTTAGACCACTTACTACACAGACGGGGACTAAAGTTGGAGGTGTCTCAATTTACATCAAAAATAAACATACCTAAAGGCTGGTCAAACACTACAATGCACTTAAGCTGCTCCATGTTCAAATCACCATAGGCAAAATCCAATACCACTTCCTTGCAAGCTATAGGTCTCCTTATCTGACCCAGAAAACCCATACCATGCATTTAAACTTATTAGAAACACTAACCATACAACCGATACCATATTCATGGGTGACTTTACTTACACCACTGTTAACTGGGAATCCTATATGACACCAAATGTACAGGCACAGACATTCCTGGATTTTGTAAACACAAACTCCCTGGACCAGACTGTCAATACACCAGCCAGTGGTCCAACCATACTGGATCTGGTCCTCACTAATATGGGAGACTGCTGCACAACCCCCAGTGTAATATCTTCCCTGGTAAGGTCAAAACACAAAATGGTCTCCATTGAAGTAAAAATAAAATCTGGACCCCAGCTAAATGTAGAATATTCAGGAAGCACTCAAAGGCTCATTCTTGCTATTAAGTGACAACCTGACAACATTTCAAGCCCCCATAAAGATAGTAATCTGTAAATGTGTAAATGGTTTATCTCCCAGGCCCCTGCCTGTAAATGTTTTATGTGTCAAGCCTCTGCTTACACTTATCAAAGGTACCAGAACTTGTCAGAGATTTGGGATGTGTGGCTAGGCGTAAAAAGGCTCTTGTGGTCATTGGCTTAGTAAACACCATGAACCTATAAACCCGAAAGGGAGAACCTTCAACAGACAATGGAAAATACAGACCCACTAGTCTGACTAGTCTTATTTGCAAAGCCATTGAATGAATTATCATGGATATTATCAACAAGGACATAGGAGTCCTCCAGATACTGTATCCATCCCAATTTAGCTTTGTCAAAGGAAGGTCATGTTTATCTGGTGTACTTCTTTGAAAATATTACTAAGGCAATGGATTAGGGAAAAATGGTGCACACTGCCTACCTAGATCTGGCTAAAGCATTTGATACAATACCACTTGGGCTTTGTCAAAAAAAATCTTATGGAACTATGTATAAACCCCTTTATAACATGCTGGATAGTTAGCTGGCTCACTAATAGAACCCAAGAGGTTAGAGTCATTGAGACCATCTCCACAAAGAGGTTGGTTACCAGTAGAGTCCCCCAAGATTCTGTGCTAGGCCCACTCTTCTTTGGCATCTACTTCTCAGATGTCAAAGTCAATGTCAAAGAGCACTGGCTAACCAAGTTTGTGGATGATTGCAACCTGGGAGCAGCCATTAAATTCCAGCAAGATGAGAACACCCTTCAGGAAGGGCTAGCACAGACAAACATTTGGTGCCAAAGCCATGGCTTAAAACTGAATACCAAGAAATGCATTAAAGATTCAAAGAAACTTTATTGTCATTTAAGAAACACAAGTGCTACCTAAATGAAATTTTGAGTGTCAGCTCTTTTACAGGAGAAAACAAACAGAAAAAGACAGACGTGATAGGTATTAAAGAATAAACAATAACTATAGTACAAAACTAAATATCTAAGTAGCTGTTGCACATGCTTGTACACTATTTATTACATTGGACAATACTGACTACTTGATAATTAGCACAGGAAAAGAAAAGTACACTATACACAGAGGTGAGATTGGGTGATATTGTACATAAGAAAGTGACGAGAAGTATTATAGTACCTTTTCAGAAGTCAACCACCTATTATCATTAATAAAACACCCCTGAAAGTTGGTTCACAAGTTAGGCATCTGGGAACTCATGTAGATAGTAACCTAGCCTTTGACTAATATGTGTCCAAGGTAGTAATAAAATTCTTCTATATTGTTCAACTTATAAGCAAGAACACTTCATCTAGGTCCAGTGAGGTCATACCACTGTACTCAGTCATACCTCTTAACTGTCCAGATTTTCACAGAATGTTCGGATTTTTGCCCCATATTTTTGGTCTATTCCTCACAAAATTTGTGATATTCTTGCAAATCATTGAGGATTTTAGTCACTAAACAATAATAAATAATGACAGACATTTGAGTTTCAGACTTCCTATCCTTCAGAAAATATATAATAATACAACATCTGTTATTGAAGGCTATAGGAGCAATATTTAAAATGTGTTCCTATTTTTGGGCTTTTGTCCCCCAATTATTTCTGACTTTGTCAAGATTTCTTGCACTGAGAAGTTGAGAAGTATGTACTCGGCTCTCATCAAACCCATCAAAAAATATAATGTTCCCTTTAGAATGTACATGACCATATACATGCAGCAAGTGGAATGTCCACAAAGGTTCCTTACAAAAGGAATACAGGTAATAAACACAATGTCCTATGCTGACTGCCTCAAAGACCTGTCTCCTTATGTGATATCATACAGACTTCTGAGAGGTGAACTTGCCTTGAATATGAAACATCTGTGGACCCTGTTTTGATTAACTTTTTGTACATCCACAAAACAAACAGCATCAGAAGTACTAGATTAAAAGACCTACATTTTATTTGCAATATAAATATGACATGTTGGAGAGAGATACATTTCTCAGAGAATTCCCATTCTCTGGAACAGGCTCCCCATTCATGTGAAGCAGAGTTCCTCGCTATTCTTTATTAAGCACAACTTGGACCAATGAATGTGTAGTTGGAAATTCACCCCGGTCTGTCTCCTATGTCTTTGATGGACAAAGACAGTCAGTAAATCATCACCTATATAAATGAAATTTGTGGGTCACATTTGGGTTGCACAGCTAGGCTTATAAGGGGCTAGTGGTCACTAGCCTAGTATCAACCTACGAACCTATGCCCGGCTAATACTATTAAAATATTTCCATTAACTTTGCAAGATTTGCTGGTGGTTGTAGTGTTCCTGCACCAGGCTACATTACTTGCAGCATGACAGTATCTCTTACACTGCTGAACTGTTTATAACCCCTATGGATAGATTCTGTAATAATACAGAAATACACTTTTCTAATAATGCATGATGTATGTCTTGGCAATTTCATAGTTGTACAACTGTTATAAGATTACTTAACTCTGGCACCCCAATAGTAATTAACTCTGTTACTGAATTCCTCATAGTAATTGTAGGGTCATGCTAAAAGTACTACAGTCATGCACTTTCTCACTGGTATGCATCAAATTCCCTGACAATACCCAATTTGAACAAAAATTACAGTAGATATTAATTGTGGTAATGCCATGTCCAATCTAGAACTGTACTTTATTATAATGGTGTTCAGGGTGTTTCCATCTTCACTCAGCTTGCTTTTCATTCACCCTGAATAGTTTAGAATTGAATATTGCTTTAACTATACCACTGGTGGAGTTTTGTATACTGTGTGAAATGAGAGTTACACAGGTAAATATTGATGTGCAGACCACAAAAGGCTAAGAGGAGTCTAGAAACCATCCCCTTTTTTCCATTTACTTTGAATAGTTTTCAAAACAGCCAAGGTAGTGGGGAAGGGAGAGGCACTTAAACAAAGACTAAAAGACTCTAACTTGGAAAACTTTAGGACAAGGGTACCTGGAGCAATGCTGCATAAGCACCTCGGAAGGGAAGTGTATGGGCCTGCTAAATACTAGTAATGTACATTTTTTGGGAAAAGGTGTACTGTATCAGGAAGTGAATGGTTTATGTTATATGCAAAACTACACAGGCTTGGCTAATCCCATTAAATTATTTTCATTAACTTAGCAACAACTGCTGCCTTCTGTTATCTAACTTTTCCAAATTACAGTATACATTACCTGTGGTATCCCAGTATCTATTGTGCTACTGTTTACCTGTGCTAGGATACAGCAGACTCACTGTGGAGGTACAATAAAACATCTCCATTTATATTCAGAGAAGAAAGGACAAAGAAGCTGTAGTGACCAGGGCTGGGACCTGAAGTCATGGGCGCTGGATGCATAAACTGCTTACTGCATTTAAGTGTAGTGTATGCAACACTGGAAAAAGTGACTCAGAGATGTGTTAGCTGCAATTAAGAAGACCCTGTTATCAGCTAACTTTGATGTTTCTGAATTGTCCTTATTTCCACTAGTGCTAAAAAGCCTTTTTTGGAGGTAATTATCACTGGTGTCCCATGCATCCATGCATCTCCTTAGCACATTGGTAAAAAAAGCGCGCGCACACACACACACACACACATATATATATATATATATATATATATATATATATATATATATATATATAGACATCCAGTCAACAACAAGCACCACCCATGCACTCAAATTGATATAGGGACACCCCCCCCCCCCACACACACACCCACACACATGCACACAGAGTCATCCTTGTCCATTCAGACCCCTACATACACACACTTAATTTCCCACCACTATCTCTCCACTGAACTTTCCTAAACTTGCATGCCATGCAGTCCTTCCCCTTTGACTATAAGGTGGGGAAGGCAGCGTTTTGGCTGAGTTAATTATCATGATTGACCATACTAATTTGTACAGCTCACTCAGCAGCATAAATTACTTACTGCAGACATTTTTAGAAGAGACCACATGGCTAATTAGCATTAGACACTCCCCGGAAATCCTACTCATTAACCTACTCCACAGCCAGTGGGTCAGTCCACAATAGTGATTTTTCTGACCATGGAAAATTACTGCAGTGGGTCTGTCTCTGAATTGGAAGGGGTTACTGTGAGGGCTTAGCCAATCATGCTAGCATTTACTATTCACAGTAATCCTTTCTTAATCCTACTGGATGTGTCTGTTGCAGTTACTCAAATGGTGGGGATCATATGCAGCATTGGCAAATACAAATTATATTATAAGCAATTCTGTTCACACACTGAATTCCTGAAATTGGTTTCCAATTTATGGAGTCTGTAGGAAAAACATTTATAGAAAAATGAACTAGTACAGTCAACAATAAACACAGGTCTCAGAGTGGTAATCACTTTATAAAATGAGACAGCTATAACATATGCTACCATCTATTCCAACCATCCTGACATGCCGCCATATTCATGTGTACATCTTTAGAAGCAGTCTCAGTGCAGGAAATTCTATTTTCCAGGTCTGAATTTATTTTAAAAATACCCACCTGGCCAGGTTGGCTGTGTATACTCAGTACAATGAATAGCGTTGTTAACTTTCCTCAAAAGTAACATCTTCACATGACAGAAACCTTTGTCGTGAAAACTAAAAACCACAATTTGTAGGACTGGTACACTGTTTCCCATTTTCATGATGCTTCTACTTATGGAGGTGATCAGTGATGTTCTCGTGTATTTATTTGTTTGTTTGCTTGTTTAGTCAGTTCCACCGAAATGTAAAACTTTTCAATGGTCATTCATTTTTTGTAAAGCTGAAAGTTGATATTAATGGGCTATGACTACAAAATGGAATCTGATATCAGTTCCCATTCTGAAACTCAAATTCTGTATCAAGGGGTACATAAAACAAATGCTTGTATTTATCATGGACCAAGAAATGCAGCATAGACTCCTTTGCTTAATCTGGCATCACGATCACTAACCTTGCAAATAATGTTTCGCTTACATATAATACTCTCTCCACATCTACCATGAATATGGGTACCGGTGTTGAGATTAACAACCCTGTTGACCTACTCAGTGTCACCCAGAGTGCTGAGGGATGATCTTTTCTTAGCTTTTTTGCTATGAATGATGCAGCACTCTTTCAACTCTTTTATCTAAATGGAATCAGTAGTGAAGCAAGCATCTCCTCTAAACCTGTGCATATCAATAACATCAGATGGCATAACAGGCAGCTGATCCAGTGTATTCCCCATTTCTGGAAAGATGGCCATTACATATCAATCAAATTACTTTCCTTGTAACAGTAAAATCCCCTGCTGATGGCTACATGGATGATGACAAGTTTTCATCTTGGATATATGGGGGAAATCTGCTTAATGGAACACTGTTAGTTTTACACCAGTACTGTGTGAAGAGGGTAAGCTTTGTGATGGTTTTCTTGGCTGTAAACTTAGCAAGAACCAATGAACTTACAATAGTTGAATTAAAGTTGTTAGAATTTGCATTTGGCGACATGGACTATATTATATCATTATGTACATTATTCCACAATTACATATCCAATGGAGAGAGAGAGGCAAATAGCACAGAAAAAAAAGAAAGCAAACTCATAAAATAGGACATTGATGAAATATTGTGTGTATCTAACTCTAGTACTAATATTCTTAAATCAAATCAATGCAGACAAATAAAGTCTGATCATTATATTTTAGAAGCTCTGTTTCTTGTTGATAGCTGATCTGTTGGGTAAGACTTTATATGAGAAGGAGGAGGATAAATAATGACAAAACAGAAAAGCGTTAAGGGGCTCACATTAAAGAAGAGAGGTAGAATATATCAGGGAGACCAGAGGATGACCAAAAAGTGTTAGAAATAATGAGAGGAAGGAAAAAGATATCAATAAAGGAAATAATGCTAAGAAGTGCCTGCTTCCCAATCAAAGGGGAAAAGAGATAGATTATCTGGTCATATCTGCATGGCTGTGATAAATAATGCTAATAATAAATTAATTTCAGAAATGTAAATAGACTGACATTAACAAAAAACAAGGCAGCATATAAACCAACATTCTCCATTCCTGTCCTTCCAATAAGATGTACACCTTATGAATGAGAGCATGGCAGACTTTAAGGATGGGAGCATAAACTTTTAATGAGTGCATCATATAACAGAGGCAGAAGGAGAAAACTTGCATTATGGGAAGAATGATTTAGAGGTAAGATAACTGTATAAAGTAGTCAAGCCAGAATGATATATACAACCTAGATTGACAGGATATGGAAACAGCTGCCTATTTCTCCAAGAAGTAAGAAGAGTGCAATATGGGCTGTAATAGGTAAGGCTAAATATGTATGGGCACAGAAAAAATAGTGGCAGGCATGAATATAATTATTAACCAATGAAAAGACACTGTAAGAAAATAGGACAATAGGTCTACTTTCATGTAAAAGTACTAGGTACACAGAGTCAGTGAAACTGAATATGTAGATATAGGCAGCCAAAGTAGTGGGGAAGGGAGACATCTTCTTCATTGCAGCTAACACATCTCTGAATCACATAAGATGGGCCAGGACCTACTTATCTAATGAATAACTGCACTTTTTGATAATCCCAGAGGTAGTTGTCTCTAAATGTTCTATATACCCAAATAATGTCACCTTTTAAATATCTATTTGAGATGCTGTGCAAGTTCAGATATCTTAGTCTCTCATGATAACATACATGTTCACGTCCTTGGATGCCCTTGGTATATGTCTCCTGTACTCTTTCCACTTTACTCATTCTTGTATTCTTACAAGGTTTCCATATTGTTATTCCATACTCAAGTTTTGGTTTAATGTAACTAACTGACAATGACTTCATCATTTCTAATTTCCTAGACTTTATAAATCCTTTTAAACAACTTATAGCTCTATAACTATCATTAACCAACTGGTTGATATGATTAGAAAAACTGAAAGCTGGATCTACCCATATACTCAGATCCTTAAATGAATCTTCTGTTTCAATCACTGTGTGCTGTATTAAATATTCTTCTTTCAATTTATGTCTCAAAATTTTACATACTTGATTTGATGTATTTATTAGCATATTATTCTCCTGTGCCCAAATGGTCAACTTAATCAAGTTCTTTTGTAGACATGCCTTATCTGAAAACATGTAACCAGTTTACCCAGTTTCAAATCATTTGCATACAGACTGTAGAACACCTCAGATGAAAAAGATAGATATGAAAGATGGGCCTAGGACAGAGTCTTATGGGACAACATGACTGCAGCCAAGAATTCTAGCTGTCCAATTGCTGTAGGATACTTGCAATGTCCTATTCGTAAGCCATGCAGCTATCCATTGTATAAAGAGTGCATCAGCACCTAGTTGTTCTAATTTACTGATCAGTGTTTGTGTATGATCCTGTCAAATGCTGAAGTTAAAACTAAATTACATCATAGCATAATTTTCATTCATGGCTGTTCTTATATTGTTATAGAACATCATGTTACAGATGGTAATAGATCTATTTTTAACATATGCATGCTGATATATGGTTTCAAGTCCTAACCTTTCCAGTTCTGATAATAAATTATCCAATATTACCATCTTCATTAGTTTTTCACAACATGAAAATAAACCTAAGTGTCTGCATGACACTGGGTTTGTATTACTCCCCTTTCCCTTAAAGACAGGTTTAATAAGTGCATGTCTCCAATCTTAAAGAATCTCCCCATATTTATATGACTTAGTAAATAATAGATATAGGTATTGTAAGTTCTTGCTGAAGTGTTCTCAGGTCATCATTACTAAGTCTTTCTCTTCACTGGGCTTTGTTTTTATCCAGTTTACATAGTACTTTTTCAATACACTCTAATTTGATTTCAGTATCTGAACTTATGTGGATATCACTAGGACAACTTATCACACTCTTTGTGGAGCCAAACTTTTTTGAATAAGATTTTGTAACTATATCTATAAGCTGTTGTGTTTCAGAATACATTTTAGAATCTAAACACAGTTTTATCAATTTGTATGTCTTTACTCCTTCCACATTGTATGTCTCTAAAAATGGTTTCCTATTATGCTCAATATATTTATATACATTTTCCTCAAATTTTTCTTGATCTTGTTTCATACTATGCTTACTTTGTTGTCCAGCTTGTTTATTTCAGTTTTCAAAGTTGTAACTCGACCTCTTTTCCATTTCTTATATTTTTTGTCTCTCATCTTAATCAAGTATTTTGTTCTGATGTAAATATATACTCCTGATGTTTTGTGCCTAGATCCTGATGTTTAACATGTTTTTCTTTTTTTAATTTTCTGCATGCATAACAATCCCTGGGATTCAATAAGCTAAAAAGTCCATGCAGGAATAGTGGAGCTGTTCCTGCATGGAATATGGCCACCGAGCAATCCAGTAAACATGTCTGGGGACATGCACAAGCCTGCTAACATTATTCTGCCATGGACATGACTGGATTACGCTAATGACCTCATTAGCTGTTGAAAAATATGCAAATGAGATCAATTAGTGATCCAGTAAGCAGGCAGGCATCCGTGGCAAAATAGTGTAGCATGCAGAAATCTATTTGGCTTCTAGCCAAATACATTTCTGCAAAAATCAAAACAGAGGGATGACAGCTCAGACTAAAGCATGTACTATAATCCTTAGGCAAGCCAGTGGCCAAATATATGGCCATTGGCATGGAAAAGTGTTGCAAAATAATAAAAATCAAAGTTTTTTTTTTTTGGCAGATCTTGGCCGTTTAAGCATAGGGCAGCTGTGAGCAAACGGGATTGTGCCAAAAATAAAAAAAAAAATGTGATAAGGCAATTTTAAGTAAAATCTGCATTTTGTCATTATAGTCCATGGCATGTAGAATCAAAACAACGGCAGGGAACAGAGAGTGCTAAGGGGAAAGGCTCTGGTGTAGTGTAACTAGAGACTAAGGTAGTGGGATAAGCTAATGAGAGAAATTTACTGAATCACAAAAAAAAGACAAGTACCTAACCATGTAGGAGCTATAAGGCAGTGGTGTAAGCAGGAGAAGCAGCTGATATGAAAAGGGTATGTGTCATGCTTGGTGTAAGCACACTGGAGCTCTACTACTCACATTTGAGCTTAGCTAAGCACAGATAAGCAAGGGGTTGGGTCTGTATTGACTTACTCCATGAAATGAAAAGCATGTTCATGTCCAGGGGAGGGCCATTTCTCATTGTTTACCTTAGGGAAATGGGTTTGTGTGGCACGCACCGGGTCTAAAAAAAAAAAAAAAAATCTGGAAATACCAGGACTGTTTACATCTGCATTGCAAGCCTCAAGGCTTAATGGGGTGGAAAGGGGAGGGGAAAAAAAGGGAAATAGAATAAAAGCAATCAAGTAAAAATAACATAGCTGGCAGGTAGAATGCATCTTAGTTAGCCAATCATACAGGCAGCATCTAAAGCACAACAGTATAAATTATGCAAACACCTTACAGTCTGTTTTTTCCCACAAACTCTGCACCATTGGTGTACACATGCGGTGGAATTTTAACTGAAAAATGTTAAGGGTTGTCATTCCTTTGCTCCATCAGTATGTGCTAAAGGCTGAGGGCGGTGAGGAAGATAATGCTTACAACTACCACAGACCAAGGAGGAGGAGGAGAGTGTTCAGACCCAGGGTAACTTACCAGGGTCTATATGATCTGGAGATAGTAGAGCACTAGAGGGTGGACAGAGACAAAATTCAGCAAACCATCGAGCTATGCCAACCTCAACTCAGGCCCAGAGCCAACAGAGGGGAATCTATCACAGTGGCTACCAAGGTATGTGTAGCCTTAAAAATACTAGCTACAAGTACTTTCCAAAGACTTACTGGGGAAATTATGGGGGTCTCACAGCCATCTGCATCCAGGGTACTTTGCCAGTTCCTGGATGCCATCCTACCACATGCCGATGAGCACATTTACTTCCCCAACACCCGTGAGGAGAGGACCAGCAATATGCATCTCTTCCACCATGTAGCAGAATACCTGGAGGTACTGAGTGCAATAGACTGCATGCACATCCACATCAAAGCACCACCCAGTGAACAGGGTAGGGTCTGCATAAACTGCAAGGGCTTCCCCTCCATCAACTGCCAGGTCATGTGCAATGCCCAGGGCATTATCATGAATGTGTGTTCTAGCAGCCGTGGAAACTATCACAACTCCCACATCTGGTATTCCTCACAGCTGTAACAGCCATTTGCCAGTGGGGACATCCCATATGGCCATCTGGTGGGAGAAGCTGGCTATGCACTGGAGCCATGGATGATGACACCTATCGGAAATGCACACACACCTACTCAAGAATGCCATAATGAGGCACGCGCACAAACCAGGATCATTATAGAGTATGTGTTTGGGATGCTCAAGTCACGGTTCCGCTGCCTTGACATATCTGGTGGACCCTTGCAATACTCTCCAGCCACATGTGCACACACGTTCATAGTATGTGCCATACCACACAATATAATCCTGTGGAAACAGCTACAGCAGGAACAGCACTGGAAAGAGCCACACAGCCTCCCCACCATTGCTAAGGTCCCCACAGGCACAGAGGGGCTCAGAGGAGGAAGCCCCTGAGCCTGCTCCAGTAGGCAGATGGAGGCATGCCCAGTATGCCCAGTCCTTGGCAAAGAGGCAACACATAGCAGACACACTGACACTGTATTGACCCACAGACTGACACCTCTCTCTGACTTGCACACACAGTAAAATAGATGACACACACATCACATTACCTGTAACTTACCATGTATAGGCAGTGTACTGTGTGCATCCAAAATAGGCAACCCTCAAGTACCGTCCTCACACCTGCCATAGGCACAAGGTAAGTCAGTCTTCTTAACAATAAATGAGTGGATTAGTATGTTTTGCTAGCATATCTATGGTAATGCTGCATGCATGCAAGGGAATGGGGTGGCCTACTGGGATAGCAGTAGACAACAGACATCTATGTGGGACACCAGGAAATGTCTGCACAATACTGGTGTCCAGACACTATGCAGTATCATTTAAGGTGACAAATCCCACTGCAGCATATGTGGGGGCCAACCAAGGGGGGATCATAGGTCACATGCATGGATGTCACTGTGGATATCCCATACTCACCCATCATATTCACACAGCAAGTCAGCCATAGAAAATCATAAAAGAATGTCTGGCAAAGGTCCACAAATGACCACAATGATGGAATATCCCCCTACAGACTTACACAGTGATATCACAGCAGGCCTTGCATTTGCAGTAAGGCTCTGAAAGGTAAGAAGTCTGAAACTCAATTGTTTGGCATTACAGTCTAATCTGTGTTCTCTAGTGATATGCCTCTATTCTCCAAGACAGGGTACAATACTATGCTAAATGGAACAAGAATTTTAAGCCAGTATCAGCACAGTCTGTGCAAATGTGTACCCTTGACAGGTGTGCCCTCCCCACACCCATATTTCCATAGACATGCAGTAACATGTAAGTTTGTAGGGTAATAGCAGCAGACCACACATTGCCAGGGCTGTCCCAATCAACATGATAACTGGTTTCATGTCCACAATATGCAGGGGTCAATGAGCTATGCATATGTGTGGGGAATACTGTCAGGATGTGACCAGCAACTTCTCATGGCTGCTGAGTCCTAGTGGCCTATGTACAGTACTATGGTAGACAGGGCCATGTTCAACAAAATGCAGTGCCAACTATTGTGTATGTCAGCTACACCTATGGTGGGAGTTGTACACATTGTCCAAATGTCAATATCCATTAATGCTGGGAAGCTGGACAGATGATGTACAGGGGGCCACACATATGAACAGTACACATGTTGGAGTAATGTACACAGTGCCTACCATACCTCCCAGCTGTACAGACCTTTTGCAGAATGTACAGAGGTCTGCATAATATTTGTGGTGTCTTTATTTCAAAATAGTCGTTGTCTGACAAATCACTGGCAAACCATGAAAGTCTAAAGTCAGAAAATAATGATGGATTGTAGTGTCTCAGACCTCATAACCTATAGGAAAATGCATGCTAATGCAAAATCTGTTATCGTATCACTCTTCCAGGTTTGTAAGGCCAATAGTTACAATGGCCCATATATTTCGGCCTTTGTCAGCCAATTACTCATGGCTTTGTCCAGATGTCTGTCTCACATATGTAGAGAGGTATGGTGCCTAGTAGCACAGCAGTGCATTCTGTCACTTACTGTTGTCACCCCAGGGGGGTGCACTTTCTGGCAGCCTGGGAAGATATGGGTGACAAAACACACTGCCTTGCTATAGATGGTCTGCATCAGTCTCACGTGGCCTACAGACCTCTGGCAAAGGCCCATACCTTCCCCATAGTGCCTTTATATGGAATATCATGGAGTCCATTCTACCAACATAACACAGTCAACAAAATGCAAATGTAAGACCATGCTGCTAAATGCTAGTAGCATACCTTTCAACCTCGTAGAGGAAGAAATCTGAACAAAGCCATACATAATGGTGGGATAAAGGCCCAACTATAGAGACACATTTGAAATATTGCTCTCATAATGTGTGTGTGTGGGGGGTGTAGGGATAAGTGTTTTAGTCCATTTGCACCCAGTACATCCCCCATTGCCCTACTTCACATGATCTGCTGGTGTCATTCACTGTAGAAGTACTGTTGAACTCGCCTCTGCCCTATAAGCTCTGTGGTGTGTGCAATAACTGCATAACACTATAGTACAAATAATTATTTAGGCAGGGGTTCTAATCTCTGTCCTAGCAAATGTAAAAGTGTGTGTGTGTGTGTGTGTGTGTGTGTGTGTGTGTGTGTGTGTGTGTGTGTGTGTGTGTCTGTAGGTTAAAGATTTTGAGCCAGTTCACATCCAGTACACTTCCCATTGCCATACATTAGCAGTCATGCTGATGTCAGTCACCTTAGAAGTACCTTTGGGCACTCCATAGCCTTCCAAGCTCTGTAGAGCGTGCAATAATTCTGTAACACTATAGTTCATAGGTTCATAGATAGGTACTAGGCTATTGTCCCTAGGGCCTATATAAGCCTAGAAAAAAAGGTACCCTGGCTTTTGCCACCCAAGAAAATTATTTTCCTGTGCCACTGTTGAGCAGAGCCACAGAAGTGATCCCCGGGGTGAATTTCCTATTTCCCATCCAATCATCAATATTTTTCTTGAAGAGTGCTAATGAGGAGCTTTGTTTGATATAAATGGGTAGTTTGTTCCAGAGTATGGGAAGTCTGTGGGACAGGAATCTATCCCTCCAGCATGTTCTGTTTATTGTGGTGGCAAGGTTTAGGACCCTAGTGCGTGTAGCTCGGAGGGATTGGGATTTCTTTAAGTGGAGCATGTCCAACAGCTCTGGGTTTGACATAGCTTTGTATGTTAGGCAGAGATTGCCTCTGAGTAGGTGATATGTGATGGAGTAAAGCTGGAGATTTTTGATATGGTCTGCATATGGCATCTGTTTGAGGCCAGTAATCCTCTTTGTGAGGTATTTCTGCAGTCTTTCCAGTTGTTGTAGATGTCTTGTGAGGTACATACCAAAAGGGGCATTGTACTCTATAATGGGTCTAATGAGTGACGAGTAGAGGGGAACAATGACCTATTTTTTCCTGGATGAGAAACCTTTTGTGATGAGGTGTGCCACATAGAAGGATTTCCTGACTACTGTGGCAATGCAATTATCAAAGGAGAGACTACTGTCCACCTGTGTCCCAAGGTCTCTTATCACACTTTCGGTGTTAAGTTTATTACCGCCTATGTGGTAGTTCATGGGTGCAGAGTTTTTATTAAAGGGGATTGCAATGCACTTTTTGGCACTGAGCTTGAAGCCATGGCTTTGACACCAGGCATCTGTCTCAGTGAGGTCCTTTTGTAGGATGTCCACATCATTAGGAGTTTTGATTACGGCTCCTAGTTTGCAGTCATCTGCGAACTTCATTAGCCAAAGACCATCTGTGTTAGCCTGTACTTCAGAGAAGTAGATACCAAACAGGAGTGGACCCAGGACTGAACCTTGTGGTACTCCACTTGTTACTGGTCTGAAGTCAGATTTGGAGTCTACTACTTTCACAGTTTGGGTTCTGTCAGTGAGCCAGTTGGCAACCCATCTAGTGTCATAGGGATTTATACCAAGTTTAGTGAGTTTATCTATAATTCCAGCGTGGGGGATGGTGTTGAAAGCCTTGACAAGATCTAGATAGGCTAACTAGTTAGGTAGGGGTTCTAATATCAGTACTGGCAAATGTAAACGTGTGTGTGTGTGTGTGTGTGTGTGTGTGTGTGTGTGTGTGTGTATTTGTAGGTTAAATGTTTTGAGCCAGTTCACACCCAGTACACTTCCCATTGCCCTACTTTAGAAGTCCTTCTGATGTCGGTCACTTTAGAAGTACCTTTGGGCTACCCACAACTGTATAAGCTCTGTGGTACGTGTGATAATTGTGTAACACTTTGGTACAAATAATTAGTTAGGTAGGGGTTCTAGTCTCAGTCTTGGCAAATGTAAAAGTATGTGCATTTGTAGGTTTAAGATTTTGAGACTATTCACACCCAGTATACTTCCCATTGCCCTACTTTAGCAGTCATGTTAATGTCACTCACATTAGATGTACCTTTGGTCAGCCATCACCCAGATAAGCTCTGTGGTGCATGCAATAACTGCATAACATTATAGTACAAATAACTAGATAGGTAGGGGTTCTAATCTCAGTCCTGACAAATGTGAGCATGAATGTGTTTGCAAGTGTGTATATATGTCGGTTAAAGTATTTTGTGACCTTTCTCACCAAGTACATCTCCCATTGCCATACTTCACAAGGGCTGGTGATTCACCTTAGAAGTACCTTGGGACACCCTTCTCCCTATAAGCTCTGTGGAGCATGTAATAAATGCATAACCCTGTAGTAGCAATAACTAGACAAGTAGGGGTTCTAATCTCAGCCCTGGCAAATGTGTGTGTGTGTGTGTATGTGTGTGTGTGTGTGTGTGTGTGTGTGTGTGTGTGTGTGTGTGTGTGTGTGTGTGTGTGTGTGTGTGTGTGTGTGCGAGAACAGTATCCTGTCTGGGTGGGGGTGTTTGGGTGAGAACCATATCCATTGGGGGGTGGATTTTGCAATTATTTTGTTGTGGTCCACCCAGTACACATCCCAATGTCCACATTACAAGGCCGACTGTTGTCATCCACTGAAGAGGTAGCTGTAGATGCTCTGTAGCCCTATAAGCTCTGTGCCATGTGCAATAACTATATAACAGTATGGAATAAATAACAAGACAGGCAGGCCTTCTAATCCTTGGTTACCTTTCCCCACTCATGAATCATAGACAAACACACTCAGCTAGACATCAACCCCTATATCACTAGGTGGCTTGCAAACTGGCTCACAGATAGAACCCATGGTGTAAAAGCAGCAGACTCCATGTCAGACTGCTAATGAGTCATGAGTGGAGTCCCACAGGGTTTTGTCCTGGGTCCCCTCATTTTTGATATCTATGCCTCTGAAGTCCAGCCCAACATGAAGGGACTTTGGCTGACAATGTTCGCAGATGACTGCAAGGTGGTGCTATTATTACCTCCCCACTTGATGTTGACAGCCTGCAGAAAGGCCCCACTGAGACTATGACTGGTCTCAGAACCCTGGACTTTAGCTCAATGCCAGAAAATCTGCCACCATCCCCTTTGGGAACAACATGGTTCCCATGAATCACCACATTGATGGCAGTCCACTGAACACTGAAGTCATTAGAAGAGAACTGGGAACACAGGTGGATAGCGATCTCTCTGTTGACCACCACAGTGCCACTGTGTTCAGAAAGTCCTTTAATGTGGCACACCTCATTACTAAGGGTGTTGCATACAAGAAGTAAGAGGTCATTGTCTCCCTCTACTTTCCCCTCATTAGACCAATCAACGAGTACAATGGCCCATTTGGCATGTACCTCACTGTACACCTGCAACAACTGGAGAGGCTCAAAAGTACCTCACAAACAGGATCTTAGGCCTTAAACACTTATCCTATATGGACAGACTCCAATAACTCCAACTACTCTCTGTCTCATATTGGCTATTTAGAGACAATCTCTGCTTGACTTACAAAGCTATGTCTGACCCAGTTCAGTCAGGAATGTTACATCTAAAGTACCCAATCTGTCCATATCGCATGCCCCAGAGACCTCAACCCCATTTCCAAAATCAACAGAACATGCTGGAGGGACAGGTACATAACCCAGGGACTGCCCATGCTATGGAACTGACTTTACATACATGTCAAGCAGAACACCTCACTGGCCCTCTTCAAGAGAAATCTGTATGAGTGGCTGGGAAATAGAAATCCCACCCCAGGGATCACTCCAGTGGCTATACTCATTAGATACACTGGGGACTATCATCAGGTGGAATGATGCCAGGGTAATCCTATGGGCTAGGCTTGTAATGGCTCCATGGCCATTCGCCTAGTACACACATATGAACCTATGGATCTCAGTACTGGAAAACATGTGTGTGTGTGTGTGTGTGTGTGTGTGTGTGTGTGTGTGTGTGTGTGTGTGTGTGTGTGTGTGTGCATCAGTGTGTATAAAAGTGTTTGTGAGTGTGTAAACATGTGGGTGAAAGTAGTTTGAGGCCTTTCTCACCCAGTACACCTACCATTGTCATACTTTACAAGAGCTGGTGATGTTATTCACTATATAGGTACCGTGGGGCACTTTTCATCCTATAAGTTCCATGGTGTGTGTGGTAACTGAATAACACTATAGTACCAATGACTACACAGGTAGGGGATCTAATCTGAGTCCTGGCAAATGTGTGTGTGTGAGTGTGTGTGTAAGTATGCATATTTGTAGAATACAGCATTTTGAGGCTTCACTCTCCCAGTACACTGCCCATCGCTATATTTTACAAGGGCTGGTGATGTTCACTTTAGAAGAACTGTGTGACACTATTTACACTATGAACTCCATGGAGCATGCAATAAATGCATAACACTGTGTTAGCAATAACTAGATAGGTAGAGGTTATACTCTCAGTCCTAGCAAATGTGTGTCTGTGTGTGTGAGAACTGTATCATGTGTTTGATTGAAAACTATATCCATTAATGGGGTAGGTTTTACATTTTTAGGCCATGGTACTCCCAGTACATGTCCCAAGGTCCACTTTACAAAGACCGCTGTTCACATCCACCATAGAGGTATTTGTGGACACTCTTTAGGTCTATTAGTCCAGTGCCATGTGCAACAGCTGTGTAACAATATGGAATGAGTAACATGATAGGTAGGGCTGCTAATGTCAATACTGGCAATTGTGTGTACATTGGTGTGTATAGCAGTGTTTATGAGTATGTAGACACATAGGTGACAAGTCTAATGAGTCCTTCCACACCCAGTATACCTCCCGTTGCCATACCTCACAAGGGCATGTGATGTTATTCACTTTACAGGTACCTTGGAACAGTCTTCACACTATTAGTTCCGTGCCATCTGCGATAACCGCATAACACTGTAGTACCACTAACTAGATAGGTAGGGGTTCCAAACCCAACACTGGCAACTGTGATCCTGTGTGTGTGTGTGTGTGTGTGTGTGTGTGTGTGTGTGTGTGTGTGTGTGTGTGTGTGTGTGTGTGTGGGTGTGTGTTTGTGTGTGTGTGTGTGTGTGACTGTGTGTATGGGAACAGTATTCTCTGTGTGTTTGGTCAACACAACATCCTCTGCCCGTGTGGGTTTTACCAATCTGAAGTTTGTTCCACCCACTACACTTACCATTGTCCACTTTACAAGGGCTACTGACGTCAGCCAACATAGACTTACCTGTATACACCCTTCAGCCCTATAAGCACTGTGGCACATGCAATAACTGTTACACAGACCTGGTAAATGTGTACATATACAGCTGAACCTCAGCTCTGACACAATTGATGTGTTACCACAATGCCATACCCATCATTGGCAATGTCTGCAGGGCTACATCCTGCTAACACACAGACACTTTGAACACAAACAAAATACAGCAGTTGAGACTGCATTCAGTCAGCATTACTATCACCAGTAATGCATCATGGCTGAAAAGGTACACACACTCTGAAGTGTACCCATTATAAATGCCAGCTGACAGCACCTTACACAGCATTACATAGCTAAACCATACTTACTTCACTCTGTGCATCAGAACCATATTAGCAAGTCCCTGCATTGGTAGTATGGATGACAGGAATGTGGCACAAGTATCATCATATGCACAGGGTGTTGTGTGGGTTTGCTAGAGGCCTAAGCTGGGCATACAGTTGACATCATGTGTGTGTGTTTGGAGGGGTGTCCTATGAATCAGCCATACAGAGGTGGTGTGTGTGCATCATCCCCTTGTTGGTCAAGTCTGACCATAAGCTAATCACCCTTGACATCCACATCCCACCCCCACCCCCCAGTAAGTAAACCTCCATAAAAAAACTTCTCCAAAGCCAACTTCATGCTACTCAAGTCAGAAGTGACAAACTTCATGACACCCATGCAGATGGGAATTGAAGTTTGACTGCTGAATCCTACACTAAGGCACTATACGAGCACATCCACTTGTGTATGAATCGTGCCATCCCCAATAGAACCAAGACGTGCTCCTCCAAAAAAAAAGAAGCCAATCTGATGGTCCCTTGCCATAAACAAACTTTACAACAAAGGAAGAAACTGTTGCAGAAAAGAGGAAAATCCCAGGATGCAAAAAACTCCCTTACCAGCCGGAGTAAGAAGCTGAGATCCCACATAAAATCCTCCAAAGCTACTTATGAAAATAAAATTGCCAACGATTCCAAAGACAACCACAAGGCATTCTATAACTATGTCAAGAATCTAAATGGCAATGCCCAGATCTGCACTCAGCTACAACAGAATGGCATTAAATATACTGATCCCATGGATACTGCCAGTATCCTGGCAGATCAATTTAGTGCAAACTTCACCCCCTCTCATCCCCTAAAATGCCAACCTCAATACCAACAGACTGCCAAATTCCAGTAATAATGGCCACACAGGTAAAAAATGCACTCTCCAAAGCTATGAATGCAGCATCCATGGGACCAGACAACATCCCAGGCTGTGTACTACATGGACTACAAAATGAACTGGCACCTCACCTAAGTGTCATGTTTAATCATAGCCTTGCCTCAGGCTTAATGCCCACTGAGTGGTGCACAGCTACAGTTATCCCACTCCACAAGGAGGGATCCACCTTGGAACCCAGGAACTACCACCCCATCAGTCTGACCAGCCTGATCTGCAAGGCCATGGAACGTGTTATCGTGGAACTTATTAACAAAGACATTGGCAACCTTCAAACACTGGAGCCCACTCAGTTTGGGTTTGTGAGGGGCTGATCTTGTCGCCTGAACCTGACTGACTTCTGTGAATCAGTCTCCAGAGCCATGGAGAAGGGTAAGGTGGTCCACACAGCCTATCTGGACCTCGCCAAGACCTTCGACACCATCCCCCACTCTGGAATCATAGATAAACTTACTAAGTTGGGCATTAATCCCTACATCACTCGATGGGTTGCCAACTGGCTTGCTGACAGAACCCACACTAAAGAAGTAGCCGACTCCAAATCCAGATCCAGACAAGTGACAAGTGGAGTACCTCAGGTATCAGTCCTGGGACGTTTCTTGTTTGGCATCTACTTCTCTGAAGTACAGGCCAACACTAAGGGACTCTGGCTAACAAAGTTTGCAGATGACTGCAAACTGGGAGACATTATTGGATCCCCAAATTATGTGGATATTCTACAAAAGGGTCTTACAGAAACAGATGCTTGGTGCCAGAGCCATGGGCTCAAGCTCAATGCTAAGAAATATATCCCCTTTGGGAAAAAATGTACCTGTGAATTACCACATAGGTGGCAGTACACTAACACCAAAAGTGTGATAAGAGTCTAAGGGACACAGGTGGACAGTGGTCTCACCTTCGATAACCACATTGCCACAACAGTCAGGAAATCCTTCTATGTGGTACACCTCATCACTAAGGGCTTTTCATCCAGAAAAAAGGAGGTCATTGTCCCACTGTACTCATCCCCCATTAGACCCATTATAGAATACAATGCCCCATTTGGCATGTACCTCTCAAGACATCTGCAACAACTGGAAAGGATGCAGAAATACCTCACTAAAAGAATCACAGGCCTAAAGCAGATGCCCTATGCTGACCATCTAAAAGAACTCCACCTATACTCTGTCGCATATTGTCTACTCAGTGGCGATCTCTGCTTAACATACAAGGCCATGTTAAACCCAGAGCTGTTGGACATGCTACACTTAAAGAAATCCCAACCCTGCAGAGACACACGCTCCAGGGATCAAAACCTTCTCATCACAATGAACAAAAGATGCTGGAGGGATAGGTTCCTGACCCAGAGACTCCCCAGACTCTAGAATAGACTGCCCATACATGTCAAGCAGAGTGCCTCCTTGGTCCTCTTCAAAAGGAACCTTGATGATTGGATGAGAGATAGGAAATTCACCCTGGGGTCATGTCAGTCACCCTGCTAGACAGGGGTCAAAGGAAGTAAATACTGTGGGAAGAAATAGCCAGGGAATTGTTATGGCTAGGCTTGTATAGGCCCTAGGGCCAATAGCCTAGTACCAATCTATGAACCTATGAACCTATGGAGGTGACCTGGCTGTGACGGTGATGTGTGTGTGTTTGTATGCACACAGTCACACCATGTGACTGCCCTGCACAGGAGTATGTTGGACAGCTGTGGACTGTACATGGCAGGGTGTACAGTTCACCATCTCTGGTCACGGACATATGAACCGGACTTGCCAGAGGTTTCACTGGCACCACCAGGCCCAAGGCCAGATGCAGTACTACTCCTCAATGGTGACTGCTGTCTGGTGGATCCTTGTGCCTGATGGGATAGGCCAGGACCATGTGCCCATGGCCTGCTCTGTTGTGGTGTGGACAGCACTCGTCCTTCTTTACTGCTGGTGGGACTGCCAGTATGGGGGTCTGAAGTTGCATGGCCACATAGAGTCTCAGCTGATGGTGGTGCCAACCTACATCCATGTGGCCAGTGCCCATCTCCCACCACACGCTGCAGCACAGACATTCCACAGACAAGGACTGCCAAGGTCTCAGCCCACCATCTATTCATGACCTCAGTATTTTGACATGTGGCCTCAACAAGGTCATGTATGTCATCATACAATCCAGGAGGAGTTGCATCTAAGACCCTGAGTATTTGTCCATGCATCCATGACAGCCCAATACATGCGTCTGGTGACACTTGCTGTGGCACTTACAACAGCAGCTCGATGAGCAGCATTCCTCCTTCGAGCACCCCTTCCCCTCTACCTGTGTGGGACCTCGCCTGCACTCTGGCTATGGCTAGTGTCTACACTCACACTTGACATAGTCCCCACTCTAGCCTGTTCCATGCCACCACCTGCCAACTGTCCATTATCTGCAGTACTAGGGATGGGGAATGTGTGGGCATTGTGTTTGAGGGGGCATTGTGGATGACTGTGGGATGCCAACCGATGGCACAGATTCAGCCCCTGATAACTCCACCTGTGTCTCACTAGAATCACCATCATGGTCAGAGTCTGCAGAGACACTGACATCAGATTCTGAGCTGGAGGGACCATGGCCACCATGCCCACTTGTGAGGGAAAGATAACATATGTAAATTAATACCTGCACTATAAGGTTTGCTGTTACACACACACACACACACACACACACACACACACACACACACACACACACACACACACACACACACACGCACAAACACACACACACACACACACACACACACACACACACACACACACACACACACACACACAAGTGAGGTGGCAGAAAGGCATTACACAGAGCTCACAATAACCAACTGGTGACATTCATTACACACAGTCAGACCACAATGCACACACTCTGGACAGGCCCTCAACATCATGCAGTCCAGCCCTTTCCACTTAATGTTACTACTAATATACACCTCTGGGATATGTGAGTAGTGTTAGCAGGTGACAGGCCATCACCTAGCACTCACTGCACTCATGTACACATTATTACTGTTCACCTGTATAGCACAGTGGCAACTCCTGCAGAACATACCTCTCAACTGTAAAGAGTTCCGCTGAATGTCTAGATGTGTGGCTCATATTTTTGGTCTGTCCCTCATAAATCTTGTGTTTGTCTGATACATTACTGTGATGATCTGTGGATTGGTGCTACTAATTAATGACATAATTTGAGTTGCAGACTTCATAACCTGCAGTAAATGTATGTTAAAACAAAGCCGGTTACTCTAACAACTTTCTAAGCTTACAGTGGATATAATAAGTGTACACACCCGTTAACATGCCAGGTTTTTGTGATATATAACATGAGACCACAGGAATCATGTCATAACATTTCCCTCCTTTAATCTGACCTATAACCTGTGCAATCCAATTGAAGAACATACACATTGGTTAGTGGTAACATACAGTAAATGAAATACGTACAATATGCTGGTTGCATGACTGTGCACACCCTTAAACTAATATTTTGTTAAAGCACCTTTTGATTTAATTACAACATTCAGTCCTCTTGGGAAGGTGTCTATCAGCATGGCGCTTCCTGATTTGGCAATATTTGCAAACTCTCCTTTACAAAAGCCTTCCAACTCTGTCAGATTGTGAGGGCATCTTTTGTGCACAGCTCTCTTCAGGTCTGTGGGCTCTGGCTGGGCCTGTCAATAACATTGAATGTCTTCTGGTGGAGCCATTCTTTTGTTGATTTGGATGTATGGTTTGGGTCATTGTTGTGTGGAAAGGTGGAATTTCTCTCCAGCTACAGCTATTTAGCAGACACCTGAACAATTTGGGTCAAAAGGGACTGGTATTTGGAACTGTTCATAATCCTCTCCAACTTGGCTAAAGCCCCAGTTCCAGCTTATAAACAGCAACCAAAAGCAGGACACTGCTATCATCATGCTTTAATGTGGGGATGGTGTTCTTTTGATGATGTTCAGTGTTGTTATTGCACCAAACAAACCTTTTGGAATTGTGGCCAAAATGGTTGACCTTGGTCTCATTAGACCATAACACATTTTCCCACATGCTTTTGGGAGACTTTTGTTCAGAATTTAGCCAGTCCTGGATGTTGTTCGGTGTAAGAAAATGCTGCCATCTTCCAACCCTACCCCATAGGCAAGATATATGGAGAATACTGGAGAACATTGTCACATGTAGTACACAACCAGTACTTGCCAGAGATTCCTACAACTCCATTAGTGTTGCTGTAGGTTTCCTGGCAGCCACTCTGACCAGTTTTGTTCTTGTCTTCTCATCAAGTTTGGAGGGATGTCTACCGCTTCGCAATGTCACAGTTGTCCGATATTTTCTCCACCTTGTGATGGCTGTCTTCACCATGTTCCATGGTAATGCAAAGTTCCTGTAATCACGGCTGCACAGGAAAAAACACACTCTCCAAAATCAAGAACACAGCATCCACGGGACCAGACAACATCCCAGGCTGCATTCTACATGAATTACAGAATGAACTGGCACCCCACCCAAGTACCATGGTCAATCATAGCCGCACCTCAGGCTTTGTGCCCACTGAATGGCACACAGTGATGGTTATCCCACTCCACAAGGGGGGAGCCACCATGGACCCTGGGAACTACTGCCCCATTAGCCTGATGAACCTGGTCTGCAAGGCCATGGAACGTATCATCATGGAACTTATAAACAAAGACAATGGTAATTTCCAAACTCTGGACCCCAACTAGATCGGGTTTGTAAAAGGCAGATCATGTCTCCTAAACCTGATAGACTTCTTTGAAGCAGTCAGCAAAGCCGTAGATGAAGTATGCTTGTATAGGCCCCAGGGCCGATAGCCTATGAACCTATGAGTAGGCGATATGCAATGGAGTAAAGCTGGAGTTTTTTGAGATGGTCTGCATAGGGCATCTGTTTAAGGCCAGTAATCTTCTTTGTGAGGTATTTCTGTGGCCTTTCCAATTGTTGTAGATGTCTTGTGAGGTACATACCAAAAGGGGCATTGTACACTATAATGGGTCTAATGAGTGATGTGTAGAAGGGAGCAATGACCTCCTTTTTTCTGGATGAGAAACCTTTTGTGATGAGGTGTGCCACGTAGAAGGATTTCCTGACTACAGTGGTGATGTGATTATCAAAGGAGAGACTACTGTCCACCTGTGTCCCAAGGTCTCTTATCACACTTTCAGTGTTAAGTATACTACCACCTATGTTGTAGTTCATGGGTACAGAGTTTTTACCAAAGGGGTTGACAATGCACTTTTTGGCATTGAGCTTGAGGCCATGGCTTTGACACCAGGCATCTGTCTCAGTGAGGCCCTTTTGTAGGATGTCCACATCGTTAGGAGTTTCGATTATGGCTCCTAGTTTGCAGTAATCTGATAACTTCGTTATCCAAAGACCTTCTGTGTTAGCCTGTACTTCAGAGAAGTACATACCAAACAGGAGAGGACCCAGGACTGAACCCTATGGTACTCCACTTGCCACTGGTCTGAAGTCGGATTTGGAGTCTGCTACTTTCACAGTGTGGATTCTGTCAGTGAGCCAGTTGGCAACCCATCTTGTGACATAGGGATTTATATCTAGTTTAGTGAGTTTATAATTCCAGAGTGGGGGATGGTGTCAAAAGCCTTGGCAAGATCTAGATAGACTGTGTGAACCACCTTACCCTTGTCTACGGCTTTGGTGACTGCTTCAAAGAAGATAATCAGGTTTAGGAGACATGATCTGCCTTTTACAAACCCAAACTGGGTGGGATCCAAAGTTTGGAGATTACCAATGTCTTTGTTTATAAGTTCCATGATGATACGTTCCATGGCCTTGCAGACCAGGCTCATCAGGCTAATGGGGCGGTAGTTCCCGGGGTTTGTGGTGGCTCCCCGCTTGTGGAGTGGGATAACCATTGCTGTGTGCCATTCAGCAGGCACAAAGCCTGAAGTGAGGCTATGGTTGACCATGGTACTTAGGTGGGGTGCCAGTTTGTTCTGTAGTTCGTGTAGAACGCAGCCTGGGATGTTGTCTGGTCCCATGGATGCTGTGTTCTTGGCTTTGGAGAGTGTGGTTTTTACCTGTGCAGCCATGATTACAGGAACTTTGCATTCTTCTGGTATGGAGATGGGCTCTTTAGGGGGTGAGAGGGGGGGTAAAGTTAGCACTGAACCTATCTGCCAGGATGTTGGCAATATCAGTTGGGTCTGCATATTTAGTACCATTGTGCTGTAACTCAGAGCAGATCTGAGTGTTGCCATTCAAATTCTTGACATAGCTATAGAATGCTTTGTGGTTGTCTTTAGAATCAGTGGCAATTTTGTTTTCGTAACTAGCTTTGGAGGATTTTATCAGGGATCGCAGCTTCTTACTGAGGCTGACCAGGGAGCTCCTCCACTCGTGGGATTTTACTCTCTTTTGCAAGAGTTTCTTCTTTCTGTTGTACAGTTTGTTTATGGCAGGGGACCACCAGATTGGCTTCTTTATTTTGGAGGATAGCATCTTGGTTCTGTTTGCAATAGCACGATCCATGCACTCATGTAAGTGCTTATATAGTGCAATTGTTTAGGATTCAGTAGTCGTAACTGTATTGTTCTTCTGCATGGGTGTCATGAAGTTCACCATTTCTGTCTTAAGAAGCATGAAGTTGGCTTTGGAGAATTTTTTTATTATGGTTTCCTTAATGGGGGGGTGGAGGCAGGATGTGGATATCTAGGGTAATTAGCTTATGGTCAGATCGGACCAATGAGGCATTGCCTTCAGCTGTGGAACACCGGTCACTCATATTGATAATGACTAGATCTAGGATATTGTTGCCCCTGGTGGGGGTGTGGATAAGTTGATCCAGGGCATTGGAGTTTATGAATTCCAGAAAGTGTTGAGCAAAGGAGTTGGTACAGGAGTAGTTTTCCCAGTTAATGGTGGGGTAGTTGAAATCACCCATTATTAGGGTGTTTGGTTGAACCCTAATATTTTCCAGTACATCAAGAAAAGAGGATAGGGAATCCTGGGGCATGGTGGGTGACCTGTAGCAAGCTACAATTTGGATTGCAGTTTTTCCCAGAGTTAGTTGTACTTGGATAACCTCGTCTGCATTATGCTGAGCAACTAGCCTGGAGGTTTGGATATCCTTAATGAATATGGATACACCTCCGCCTTTGGTGTTCTGGTCCAGGTTACATGGCCAAAAAGTGAGGTATGAGTTATAGCCTGGTAGTGCAGGGGTGCTCTCTGAAGCCTTGAACCAGGTCTCAGTCACTGCACAGATATCGATGTTCTCCATTTTAAGGAGTGCCTCGAGTGAGTGCATTTTGAGATTTAGACTTCTGGCATTGAGTAGCATCACCCTCAGTTTTTCCTTACCTGTTCCTGTTACAGTGGTGAATTTGTCATTTGAACCTTGCCTAAAAAAGGCACTATAGGGGCGGCAAGAACCTTAGCCAGTAGCCAGTATCCCAGGGGTGACAGGTGCAGGCCATCTCTGGCAAAGCATCGTGGTCTATCGACCATGTCATCCCAGGCAGACAGATACTGGATCCCTTTAGAATGGTACCAGAAGCTTAGCCAATTGTTGAAGTCAATCATTTTGTCCTTGTACTGCGGCATCATTCTGGGAGATGGCAGAATGCTACTCAGGGCTAAGGTCATACCTTCCTGGGCTACAAGATCGGAGAACTCTTCCATGTCTCTTTTCATGTACTCCAGGGAGGTACATCTCAGGTCGTTCACACCAACATGGACAATGACAGAGTCATATTTGTACTTGTTGTGAAGTGACCTGAGTGAGTGGATTATGTGGTGGATCCTGGCACCCAACAGGCAGCTGACATCAACCTTCTCCTTGTTTAGCCTGGTGAGTGGGACATCAGTGTGCCTGACTATAGAGTCACCTATGACTAGTGTGTTGGGTACGTTGTTTTGCCTTATTGGCTGTGGTTGAGTGGCAAACTGAGTCTGCGAGCTATGTGTCATTTGGGTTGTGTTGGGAGGTGGAGGTTGCTTGTATTTCTGCTTTGGAGGTCTCTGTTGCTTGAGCAGATTATTATTGAAAGCCTCCATGAATGTTTTTGTATTTCTATGTGTGGATTTTAGTGGTGTAGATTTAGTGAGACTATGTGATGAGTGTGGTGTGGTGCAAGTGTTTACCTTCTTCTCTTTTCTGTTAAGTTCAGTCTTGATTGGAGAGAGCTTTACCTCCAGTTTGGCTAGATAAGTGCATCTCTCACAGGTTGTAGTGTTGGGTGGTAGGAGGAGAGGGTTGTCTGTGTACATGAGGCAATTTCTACATTGCCCCAAGATGCCCAGATTCATCAGATAGACAGGAGAAAACACTGGGAGCTGACCCTTGGACATGCCTGAATAAAAAAACTATTTTCCTCTAGATAAGTTAGGAAAGTGAGTACAAGAGCTGTTTTTCTCTAAGCAAGTGAGGAAAGTAAGTACCAAAACTGTTTTCCTCTAGGTAATGATGAAGGTTGAGTGCTGTAGTAATTAGTAGGTTATTTAGTGCTTACAAGTTCTGAACAAGTGCTGATCACAAATAAGCAAATTCAAGTGCTAAAAGTAAAAATCTGTATCTGGACTAAACTAGTTACAGGAAAGGGGGGAAACTAGTGCAAATGTGGGCTTTTAAATCAGAAAGTTGAGAGAGATAGAAAAACTGCATATCCGCCAATAACTACAATTTCTGGGCCAAGACCACTCCTTATGTGGTAGATAGGTTACCTAGTGCTTACCACTCCCACTGATAAGCTAGAAGGCTTCCCTCCAAAACAGAAAGCTTGGGTGGGGGGACTCAAAAGCTTACATACAGTCCTGGATACAGCAAATCTGAATCTGGACTACACTAGTTGCAGGAAAGGTATATATATATTTTTTTATATACAGAAAAGTAGCTAACACAGCAGTCAAAACAATTCAAATACAGTGCAAGCTAGCACACTTGAGTATGTAGCAATGTTAGATCAAACAGTTTAAAAAATGCAATTAAATTAAAAATGACTAAAAACAATGCAGAAGGAGTCTATTAGGTAGAATGAGGTAAAAAGATGGGACTGGGGTGAGTGTCCCAGATCAAATCTACAGCAAGGGCGGGCAACTGCAAAAACCTCCAAATTTAAACAACAACACAGGATTAGGGATGGTGGGTATGGGAAAACCAACACCTTCAGCAGAGATCTGACAAACTATACAGTGAAGCAAAAATAACAGTGCACAACTCTGAAGTCAGCCAGCAATGATATAAAATTAGTCAAACAATTACCAGTACACAACTCTGAAGTGCCAGAAAAATATACTCAGCTCTGTATATCTCAGATAGTTTGAAGAGCACTCTTTCAGGACACAGGAAGGCTCCAACAACTCAGAGGTGATCTCTGCCTAACATACAATGCTATGTCAAACCCAGAACTGTTGAACATACTCCACTTAAAGAAATCCCAATCCCTCCGAGCTACACGTTCTAGGGACCTAAACCTTGTCACCACAATAAACAGAACATGCCAGAGGGATAGATTCCTGTCCCAGAGACTTCCCATACTCTGGAATAAACTACCTATCTGTATCAAACAAAGCTCCTCATTAGCACTCTTCAAGAAAAATCTTGATGATTGGATGGGAAATAGGAAATTCACCCCAGGGATCACTTCTGTGGCTCTGCTCAACAGTAGCACAGGAAAATAATTTTCTTGGGTGGCAAAAGCCAGGGTACCTTTTTGACTGGGCTTGTAGAGGCCCTAGGGCTGATAGCCTAGTATCTACCTATGAACATGTATGCAATGCTGTGGAAATGTTTTTGTACACTTCTCCGGGCTGATACCTTTCCACAATGAGATCCCTTTGAAGCTTTGTAAGCTCTCTGCGAACCATGGCTGTTGCTGTAGCAGGCAACTGAGTAAATGTCAGGAAAAACCTGGTAGGACAGCTGACCATTATTCATTGTTAATTAAAGAGTCTCTGTAAATGATGGGAGGTGTGTACCCAAGAAGATGTAATGTTGTCATTACACCAAAAGCTGTTTCAACAAAGTATTAGCTTCAGGCTGTGCATGCTTATGCATCTAGCTTATTGTACTTGTTTTATTTCTCATACTTGTTTCCCTAACAGGTTTGCTTATTTATGAATTGAATTGTACAGGTTACAGGTCACATTAAAGGTGGGAAGAGTTGTGAAATATTTTATTGTGGTCTAATTTTTGTATGTCACAAATATCTGGCATTTTAACAGGGGTGTGTACACTTTTTATATGCACTGTATAAGACTACTTTTCAAATATATACCTAGTGTTGTCCCTTTGTCCCCCCATTTTATCAGTCTTTGTCCAGATTTCTTGCACTGACAGGTTATGAGGTATGCTATGGATATGTTACACCTCCTGCAAATAGGCCCCTGTGATGATCACTCTGATGCAATGCAGTTAACCCCACCACAAGTGAACATGCACATTTCGCAATATGGCTAAGTGTAACAGCTGTGTGCATGGTAAAATGTATGACCTTAACATGCCTGAGGTATTGGTGAGCCACAACCGAACAATAGCATACTCACCAGCTTCAGGCTGCTGTCCCACATCCAGACCAGAAGTACCTATGCAGTTGTGGGGAGAAGTATTGCCAGCAGACTCACATGTGGCGTTGGTACAAGATGAATGCTACTTTTCTGCACATGTACAGTACAAGCTCTGATATTACACAACTTGCTGTCGTTCACCATAGATGTCCACTTGTGTGCATCACAAAACCCCACCCACAAATGCAGTTTGACCTGACATATGCATCTAGATACTCTACAGAAGCCAATATGAGTGCTACATTATTAAATTGATGTGGACTGGGGCCTTACCTGGACACTCCTTGCCTGTTATCTGGGTGCCACCCACCTCCATGACTTGTGTGTGTTGGCTTTGCTGGTGTGTGGTGTCTGCCCCAAGGTTGGCAAGCAGCTCCTCCACTGGTGTAAGTGGGGATTGCATAGCAGGACTCCCACCTGTGGCGGAATGGTCCCTGGCCACAGCAGCAGCCCTTTGCCAGGCATGGCATATCAGGTCAGTTGCCCAATGCCTGACCTGATTGTATGTGTATCCATGGCATCCATGGTGGCCTAAGTTGTTTACTCTGTGGAAGAGCTCATCCCACAGGGTGGTCCACTCCTGCAGATTCTGTTGGCCACTGCCAAACATCACCACATGGTGGTTGATTATCATCTCGGTGATGGCCCAGTTTCAGCTGCAGTGTACGCTGGCTGACTTGCACACTGCATGTCACCTGGAAGACAAACAGGGAAACACATCACAGGACCTCATACACTGGTCAACATTATTTATATAACCTGCACATCAACATTGACTAGCATTAGCCATCACTTATGACCACATCATAGCCTTGTCATCTGTCAGCACAGTATGAGCTTGCATTGCACTCCTGGTCCTAATATGCCATGTTCCCCCCAGTGAAGTCCAGTAAATTGCAAATCCACCAATCATCATTCACTTTTGTGCAGAGGGATGACAGTGGTCATCTTCCTTGCAGATGGGATGTCAATAGTGCTCAGGGTTTGCTTGCGTACAGTGTGCAATGGAGCTGGGAGCATATGCCTGTGTTCATGTAGGATGCAGACAGGGATGTTATCAGCTCCCATGGAGACTTACATTTCTTGCCTTTGATTAGGTGTTACAGAGATACCAGATGGCTTAGTTGGTAAGATCTTCGCCTCCCTTGCACAAGGTACAAGGTTCAGTCCTGACCTCTGACCATATCCTGTTTGGAGTTTGCATGTTCTCCCTGTGTTTCCGTTGGGTTTCTCCCATGTCCAAAAACATGCTGAGTGTTTCCACCTCAAATTCACCAATGACTGGAGCTGTGGGCAACAGCACAGACTCTACATTGTGCCCTAAAGGGGGAAGAGTTGTATGGACCAACTGCTTTGGGCATCTACTGTGGTGTGCAGTATCCTCAGGATAGAACATGGATCCCAGACTGCGCGCCATGGCAGGGCTAGCCACTCAATGGTGTAAAATATGGCTCTAGGTGATTCGGTCATGTTGACTAATGTCACAAAAAAATGGGTATTTACCTGTGATAAGTGGGTTGACGACCCAGCCTACTCTGACCCATGCCAAGGACCCATGCAAATAGTGGGAGGGGTATATGTGCCCCTATTGGCCAGTGTGCCTGTCATAAAGCTCAGCATCCCTGGGTCAATAAGCTACTGGCTGGCCAGTATCTAGTTGCCCAGCCTGGGTTACCTGGGATAGCTCTGTTGAGTGAAAGCTGGATGTAAAACCAACCAACCTGCCAAACATGAACTGAGAATTGCTATGCAAGGTGTAGGTTCACTGACAGGATGCAGCTTGGAAGTGAACGACATGTTGATATGGAGGAGGCTGGACATCCAATGTATCCAGGAGATGAGATGGATGGGCAGTGCAGGAAAGCCACTTGGCTTGGGATCTAGAGTCTACTACTCAGGTGGAGGCAGGCTAAAAATGGTGTAGGAATTGTGGTGAGAGAGAGGCTTCATAAGGCAGTAAGGGATATCATCAGAATTAATGACAGACTCATGGCAGTCAGATTCCAGTGTAATGATAGGGCAGTATTCATAATCTCAGCCTATGCCCCACAGCAGGGTTGTGATAATGAGGGGAAAGAGTGCATTCAGATAGCAATTGCAAGACCTACTAGATAAAGTAGGACAAAATGAATTGGTGTTGATAATGGGTGACTTGAATGTACATAACGGGACTGACAGAAAAGGATATGAGGACTGCTTGGGTCCACATAGCTGGGGCAACAGGAATAAAGAAGGAGAAGCCATTCTAGACTTCTGTCTGGCAAATGGCTTGATAGTAGCCAACACATAGTTCAGAAAGAGAGACAGTCACAAAATCACATGCAAGAGTAGTCAACATGCAACTCAGGTAGACTTCCTCCTAGTGAGGAAAAGGCACTGGGGCAGAATCCATGATTGCAAAGTCATCCCCAGTGAACCAGTCAGCCCACAGTCACAATCAGATGCAAGCAGTGGTCAGAGAAGGCTCTAAGGTCAACAGAGACCAGGCTGAAGACCTGGAAGTTGACTGGAGAAAAAGTATAACAGCTCAAGGAATTACTCAGGGGTATAGCACACCCCAAGAAGAGGAGGAAATAGCTGGAGTTGAAAAAGAATAGCAGTGCCTAAAAACAGCATGCGTTAGGACTACAGAAAAATATGTGGCCGAGCCAGGTATGGAAGTAAGGTACATAAGGAAAGCTGGTGGTGAATGCAGAAGTCCAGGAAGTCATCAAAAGAAAGAAGGAGTGCAGGAAGAAGTGGGAGACAGACAAGACTGACCAGGCTAGGAAGGACTACTGGTTGGCTAACAAAGAAGCTAAGAAAGAAGTTGCAATAGCAAAGAATAGGGCATCAGAGGCACTATACCAACTAATGGAAAGTGACTCAGTAAGGGGCACAAAGAAACTATATCAGGTTGCAAGACAAAGACAGAAAGATAAAGAAGATAGTCAGACACCCTTCATAAGGGATGCCAGCAACAACCTGCTCACCAGCCCAGAGGACATCAAAGGCAGATGGAAGGAGTATTTCCAGCAGCTTCTGAATGAAGAAAACCCCACAGAAGCTTTACTGCCATAGAAACAGCCTACAATGAGAGAAGAAGAGGAGCCCACCCTAGAAGAAGTAAGAACAGCATGAAGGAAGCTGATAACAGGGAAAGCAGCAGGCTTAGATGAGGTCACAGCAAATATGATAAAGATGCTTGGTGAGATAGGGGAGAAATGGCTCCTGAGGGTACTAATAGCAGTGTGGAGAGAAAGGCGTATCCCAGATGACTGGAGAATAAGCATACTCGTGCCAGTGTACAAGAACAAAGGGGACATCCACAACTGTGGGCAGTACAGAGGTTCTGGAGAGGGTGATTGATAAACGGATATGCAGAGTAGTAGAATGTAAGATGGGAGATGAGCAGTTTGGATTCAGATCAGGATGCAGCACAACTGACCCGATGTTTGCATTGAGACAGATACTTGGGAAGAAGCTAGAGATGAGGAGAGAGTCCAACTGGGCATTCCTAGACTTGGAGAAAGCATATGACAAGGTCCCAAGAAAGCTGATCTGGGCAGTACTGTGGTGATTTGAGTCCCAGAATCATTGGTAGAATTAGTGCAGGCTATGTACAAGGACACAATGACTCATGTACGAACAGTGTTCGGCCTCAAAGAGGGGTTCCCAATGGGTGTGGGTGTACATTAGGGTCCAGCTTTAAGCCCACTGCTATTCATACTGGTGATGGACTACATTAGCAAACATGTTGTAGGAGATGGATCAACAAACCTGCTGTATGCAGACAATGTGGCAGTACAGTCAGACTCTGAGCTAGAACTTCAGCAAAGGATAGAAGAATGGAATGTAAATCTGAAGGCACATGGGATGAAACTAAGCACAGATAAGACAGTGGTAATGGCAGCAAATTGGGGAAATCAGAAGAATCTGAGAATAGAGATAGAAGGGAAGACAGTGAAACAGGTAAATAGCTTCATGAAGATGTCAAAGCTAGAATCCGAGGGGCTGCCACCAACTGGCATAGAGTATCAGGTGTAGTCTATGACAGAAGAATGCCAAAGGAGCTGAAAAGTAAGATGTACAAGACAGTGGTGCAACCAGTACTACCGTATGGTACAGAAACCTGGGCAGTAAAAGAACAGTTGAAGAAGGTAGAGGTGATGGAAATGAAGTGCGTGAGAAAGGTGACAGGAGGCACACTGTGAGACAGATGTAGAAATGAGGACATAAGAGCAGAATCCAAAGTAGCTCCAATTGCAGGAAAGATCAAAGAGAACATATTACGGTGGTTTGGGCACCTGTGTAGAAAAGCAGAAGACAATCTGGTGGGGAAGATTTGGGACAGACAGAAAGAAAGTAAGAGGAAGTGAGGATGTCCAGCAAAGAGGTGTATGGATTATGTGAAAGAAGATCTGCGACAATCAAGCATGAGTGTTGAAGAAGGCAGCAGTGTGGCACTGAATAGAGAAAGTTGGCAACACTTAACACTATACCCCAACCCCATGTAGAAAAATGGGAAAATGGGGGCTGCTGATGCTGCTGATGATGATGATTAGGCATTATGGACCTGCTCCCTAATGATCTGGTGCTGTGCATATCCACCTATACTGATGGTGGGATGGGAGGGTAATGTTTTCCTTAACCTGTCTGCAGCGGGGTGGCTATAGCTATACTGTGTGTTGTATGTGGTGTGATTGACCACCAGTACACAGTGGGTTGGGTTGCTGTCTCTGAGACTGAAAACATGTGTGAAGATGGCCATGTGATTGACCTTGGTGGATGTGTCCAATATGTACTCATAATTAGCTTTACAGTAATTCACCTGTGACCTCATATGCTTGTTCAGACACAGGTTGACTTGCTTCCAAGTTAGTGCCTGCTCCTACTTGGCCCTGTACAGCCAATATATAACCAATTATGTGGTTTGTGTATTGTTGCTGTCCATTAAAGGGGATTACTTTACCTTGGTGGAGGCAGGTTTTAAGAGTCAGGTATTGCTGAGTCCATACAGCTATGTAGGTGCTCATATAGCTGTTTGTAGTGGGCATGGACACAAGATCATAACACAGATGGACAACTCTCCATTTTCAATCTAATAATCATGATTATTCTAGTACCCATGTCTGTGTCAGGTCAATGAAACAACCAGTAGCTGTAGAACTTTGTCTGTTGGATGCACACAAACTAAGATTACACACGTATACAACATGTACAGCTTATTTGCCTGATGGTTTGCATCTCATGTCTGTTGTTATGAGGCTTCCAGGTATACTTAATCATACATACATGTGCACAGGTGATACCTGATATACATATATGTTCTATGTCAGTATGGCAGACTGTATTTACACTCTTGCTGCTCAGTCATACCTCTCAACATGTTAGAGCAGGACATCTGGAGAGCACCACATATAAATGGGGGGCAATGTCCCAACATTAGTGACACTTTATTAATATTGCTGTAACGCACTTAAGTCAGTTGATAGCACAGTAGCCTTTGCATTCACAGAAATACCCTGGAGGATGTCCAACACTCATATGTATGCTATTATGTTCTAATGTCAGTCTTCACAGATTTGTCAATGATTTTTCAGACATAACACAACTCTATGAGTAAATGACTACAAATATGAGGCACTCATATGGTCAGTGTGCATAACACTGGGCAGTTGAATGGAATGAGCTCAGTATATCACATGCAGCTCAATACACATGTCTGCAAAAGTAGTTTACTATGCACATACCCTGTATAACTCTCTAAGATTTTTAAGACAAACATGTGTATCATAGTTGTATTCACAAGTAACATATGGATATTTACAACATCCCACTAGCTGACCTATC
Organism: Protopterus annectens; assembly: GCF_019279795.1. NCBI lineage: Eukaryota > Metazoa > Chordata > Ceratodontiformes > Protopteridae > Protopterus > Protopterus annectens. Next base: position 1,430,358,502 of record NC_056732.1, on the reverse strand, counting down.
AGTGTCACAGTCAGTATTGTTCAACAGACACTCCAGTAGTAGTCATATGTGAGCTGTCTTTTCCTGGGGTGACTTGGGGCATGAGCTGTGATCTATGTCATTGCAAACAGACCCAGGTGCTATGGCCATAAGTGCTGATCAGCAATATATCAGTAGAGCAAGTCTTGTTGAGACATATATGTTAAACTTCCTATATCCCATTATTACATACCCCCTACTGCATTCCATTACATGCTTACTTGATTGACATACTGTTTTTTGCAAGTATAGTTGGTTTGCTTCTGATTTCTGTTTGTTTTTGTCTGCCTGTCTCTCTCTTTCTCTTTCTCTCTCTCTCTCAGAGATGTCAGGTATACATCTGTTATGCATAGGCAGCAGCTTGCCTTTTGTAGGTAATGCTTATGAGCAGCTGATGGCTTGTACACCAATTGGTGTCCTTCACTTGCTAATTACATGCAGAACAGCTGTGTTGTTATTCCTATAGCCAATGGCATGGCAACACACTCCTATAATTGAGTACTTCATGTAGGCACTGGCTCTTTTTTCCTTGCCTGTGAGGAGAACATCATGGAGGTGTGTGAACAACAGCATCACAGATGGTAGTTGAAAATACCTCTTACAACAAAAAATGTAGAGACAGCCCAACAAAATGGCAGAGAGGGTTCCAGACATAGAGACCGACTAAGTATTGCTGTTATACATTTGGATTAATTTTAGTTTAACATGATTTGTGTGGACATGGATTTTCTGTGTGATATCAAGTCTGACAGTGTTACGTGGTTGACATAACTCTCAACTGTAGGGCTATCCACAAAATTGCCAGAGGTTTGACTCCTATGTTTTGTCTGTTCCTCAGACAATTTTTGTTGTTGGCAAATCAGCAGCATACTCTGGAGATTGCAGTCAGTAAATGCTAACATCCATTTGTGTTTCTGAATTCATATCCCTCGGAATAGATATGTTACAACAAACCCTGTAGCACCAGCAACTTTCTCAGTTTATAACAGCAATATTTCAAATATGCCCCTGTTTTTGGGCCTCTGACCCCCAATTATGTCAGGCTTTGTCCAGATATCATGCAGTAAGAGATTGATAGGTATGGTATATCATTATTTAGTGCCTTCATTCCTGATAACATCCCAGAGATGTAGCAGAATGTCAGACTTGTTATGAGGTAGAGGCCATATATATTAGGACAAAGCCTGGATATTCTGTGGGAATCTGTACAGTTGAGAGGTCTGTGTATGTCTGGCAATTGTTAACAGACTGTCAGAATTGTGTAGCAGTGTAGTGCGTAAATGTTAGTTGGGTTGTGTAAGGAGAGAGGTAGATGTAAGTGTCATGGCTCCTTTTCTATCTGACTGTGCATGCTGCTCCAGTTTCTGGTGGTCTATCAGCTGTATATGTTTGGAGGGGCAGACTGAGATATGTCCCATACCACCTCAGGATTCCTATGACACTGTAAATTGAGCCAGTATATGTAGGGATAGTGTGTGGGAGGCAAACATTATATTTTTGTTCACACAGCCATTACACTCTACTGTTCATTTGGCTTACTTGTATGTCACTGTGACTGTGCTGAAATTGGTTGTGGGTATACACTTTCACACTGGTGTCTGTTTTTTACTACTGCTACATCCCTGTTATGTCTGATTTATTTGCAAATGCATGTGTAATTTCCTATAGCTGATTTGGGGTAGTGCTGTGTCAGTCTGACTTAGTTTGGATGGTGCTTGGTGACATGCTTAGCAGCTCAATGTGGTTTCCCTAATGCACTATGTCCAGATATGTGTAGGATGTCTGGTTGCTTGGCTCATATCTTTGGTCTGGTCCCAATAGCTGTTGTGTATTTGTGACAAATCAGTGGAATGATGCGAGGATTTAAGTCACTAACTTATGAGAAGTAACTGACTCTTGGACTTGTGCTATTTCAGTCAATATATGTTCGAACAGTGTTACTGCAGCAGCTGTCTCAGCTTATCTACTCAAGTATTTCAGATATGACCCTATGTTCATGGCTTTCTCCCCCACTTTGTCAGGCTTGGTCCAAATTTGTTGCACTAAGGGGTTCTGAGCATACCTGTCAACTGGCTGGATTGTTTAAGAATGTTAAGGTTTATTGCTCATATTTTCGGTCTGTTCCACAAATTATTCGTATTTCTCTGGTAAATCAGTGTGATGATCTGAGGATTCCTGCCAGTACATGATGACATACATTTCAGTCTCAGATCTCATATCCTTCAGAAAATGTATGCTGAAACAAACCCTGCTACTGTTGCAACTGTCTACATTTCTAATGGCAATATTTAAAGTATCTCCCTACATTTGGACCATTGTCCCCCCATTTTGACAGTCTTTGCCCAGATGTCTTCCTCTAAGAGGTTGAGAGGAATGGTTCATATGACTGCACTACATGTTTTATAAATATATATATATATATATATATATATATATATATATATATATATATATATATATATATATATATATTTAATATATTTTCCATATATATGTATCTCCATACATATATATCTGTATATGTATGTATGCAAAGCCAGAGTGATTCCATAGAGCTTTCTCCTACTGTTGAATGACTCTACTGTGAATGATATGCTTGAAAAAGCATCATAAATTCCCACAGCTCAAATGGTGCAGTGGTACATTGCTCTGACTGTAGTGTATGGTGTCCTAGGTTGGATACTTGGTAGCCCTGTTTATTTTCTTGCTAGGCAGAACAGTGGCTGATGGAGACAGAAGGAGTAAAGCAGTTTTAAGTGGGTTTAACAGGGTTTGTGTGGGTTTGTGCGATGCTAAGCGATGCTAAGTTATGGATAACCGTACAGATGCTTACTCTGTTTTGGCTTCAATTAGCATTGTGCAAACTCACTTACTCTTGCTTACTCCCACTTGCACCTGCACTAATTCCTTTAAAAGATAAGAAAAAGGGGTTATAGGAATGTGGTGAGAAAGGGACATGCAGAGGGAAAAACAATATCAAAGGTAGCTAGGGATGTGCAGGACGGGTGTAGGGAGGGTCCAAATCTGTCCATTTCTTATACAGCAACAGCTGTGCATTTGTACAGAATTTGGAGGTGAATTTGGACACTTGAACTCCAGAGAGCGGGGTGAGGACAACAGAAATGCATTGTGAAGCCAATTGGACCAGATTGCATGTCTCCAGTGGACACCTATGCAAAATGAACAGCTATGTATGGGGCAATACTTTTTTTTGGGGACAGATGCCCTTTTTTCTTTGTTAAGGTAAGAGTGGGATGTAGGAGAAGGATTGTAGATACGTGTGGGGAGGTAGATTGGGTAGGGAGACAGACAAGACAGCAGACAGGGGCAGTGTATGACACATGTGGGGGGGGTAAACATCTTGGACGGGGAGGGTGTTTGGGAATCACAGGCACATCAGTCCCCATATGGATACATGGTGGCTTTGCTGGAGGCTGGACAGGAGGTGTGGCCTGGTCCTTCAGGTGCACCAAGCAGCCCTCCATCTGGCACTGCTGGCCACCCAACTCAGAGCAGATGACACTGCACACCATACCCCAGAACTGACGGTGGATGACAGCTCATCTCTGCACCCATGCCCAGATGGTGTAGGCCCTGCAGAAGATGACGTTTCAGGGTGGGTCCCAGATGTATTGGGGCCCAGTGCCACAGCCAGATGGGGCAGAACAGGTGGATCCACTAGGATCGGCCTTCACAAATGTGCTGCGGTAATGGTTAGTCATGAACAAAACATTTCAAGATTAGTTTTAAAGGCATGCATGGGTGTTCAAATTAATCCAAAACAACAGATGTAAAACAGTTGCATAGCAAACAGAACACATGCATAACTGGAACAACAGTAAGAATTGTAACAGCATGCCAGTATCAGTGATGGCAACAGGCCACCAAAAATGGTATTTGAACAAGGTATGAACAAGATATGTTAACATGCAACCAATTAATTATATGAACAATAATGTAACAGATGCTCCAACATTAGGTTTGGAGAAAAACATACCCATAGCATATGAATTATAGTACTGATCCAGATGAGCGGAGGGGAGAGACAAAAAGTCCATTAACAACTGTTTCTGCTTCTATTTTCCACAAGAGTACTGCTCAGTACTCTATGGGTCTGCCCTCACTTTACATCTACCTATGGTCCATAGCTTCTGTAGCACAAACATACATATTAAACTGTCGGCCTGGAATGGTATGGGGCAAACTGTGACAAATCTGGGTACATGACTAGAGAGGACTCGTACATATCAGGGTTACATATCTGGCACAAGGAGGGTACCCTGAACTGCAGTTATTTGAGTGTGCTACTGGCATACTTCAACTGGTTTCCTGTCTGTGTCCAGGAATATTGGCAGCAGTGACCCCTAGCTGTGACATTGTAACACTTGAGAGACATGTATCAGGGAGAGTGCATGTTGTATGTACCTATCCTGCTGCCATTTGCAGGCATGTGGTGGGACAGTTGAACAGTCCTACACAGTTTATTAGTATACCCTTCACACAGCTACTACCAACAGTTCCTTACCTGTAAAACCTGTGGAGAAAATATCTGTTAACACTACCAGACTGTTTTTACATTTATTCCTGATTCCTTGTGTGTAGATATGCACACATCTTAGTACCACTCCCTGGATTCGAACCATGTCTGGGTGTGCAACATTAACAACTAAGCTATTTCTCATCACACTGAGCTACTGGGGGGCCTGCTGTTTCTTGCTTCACTAGTTTCTGCTTAAAAGTCTCTTGGTTATACAGTCTGAACATGCATGACAGATAGTTATTGTACGGTGCATTAATACTTTGGATTACTACAATCTGGAAAGCAAAGGTTAACTTAAGGCAATGCTGGATGGAACACACTTTGAAACTTTACACATTACTATTCAGGGTTCATAACTTAGTGCAGTATATATTTCACATTTCAGTTATATTTTGTTTTACAGCTCCATCTACAGTTTTTCTTAACAGCTGGTTCACAGAGAAACCTCAATTAATGTATGCAATCACAGCCATATTTGCTGTGAATAACCTGTATACATTCTATATGCCAACAACAACATACCAGAATAAACACACCAGCTTTTTGCAGGGATCTTTATTACACATCAGTATTAGTTGGTCAAACTTTTTTATGTATTCAGTTAACACAGTAACAGTATACCTACTAGCAGTAAACAATGTACTCCTTCTTACCTATTTGCACACTATACTGCAAAATAGACTTGTATTCACCAACCTGTCAGCACAGCCTCATCAGTCTGTTGGCATGGGCTTCTATGTTTCTAGCCCTCTCTGCTGCAGCTGTAGGGGAGAAAAACAAACATTATGCATACGTGCCTATCACATTCTCAGGCTAGTATTTGCTACAAACTACTTGATAGTGATATTTACTCACTACTGGAGCATTCCGTGCTTGTGCATCTTGGATCCACTGGGCCAAGAGTGGCCCCTTCCTTCACTTTGGGTCAGCATAGTGGTGCCATACTTGCTCACCAGTTTGGGCGATGCCAGTAGAACTGGTGAGATCATGTGCAAGACAGTCCAAGGCCTCCACTTTGTATTGTGAGCCCTGGTACTGGCCTGCAGCAGTCTCTCCTCATGGTTTTCTACAAAGAGTCCAGCATAACCCTGGACTCATGAATGGTCCAGTGCTGCACCCAAACATGCTCTCCTTCACCTACACCAGCCATAGTACCTGCACAGATGAACTATAACAAAATCTGCTGTATTCCCACCTGTGCCATTTAAATAAGATGATATTCCCACCCTTTGCTGTTATTGGACCATTTTGAACATGTTAAACTCCACTAAGCAGTGGGCAAATTGGCTAACCTGGGTTGAACAGTGCTTAAAGAGGTAATTGCTGAGTACTGTTTAACAGTGCACAAATCCACTTAGCTGAGCTACCTGTTGCTTAGCATTCATGTCTAAGCAATGCTTAAACCTGGTAAGCATAGCTGGGCATTGCTAACCATTGTTCACTTTTCATGTTTAGAAGATATCAGAATAATGACTTGATTTAGTCAGTGTATATGATTTACTTTACATGACATCCCTCTATGTGCTTTCATTACATTAGCAGAGATGTGACCATACTGTATAGGACACTTGTGTATATATGGGTGGTTTCATATGTTATATGCACTCACACTTCCATTTTACACCAGCTACACTACCCTGGTTGACAAGAACAGTTACTACATAATTTAAGTTAAAATAATTTTAACACTGCTTTCCCATATAAAAATAACTTGTCTTGGTAATTGAACTGTGAATGTCTGTATGTGAAGCCATGACTCTAACCACTACACTATCACAGTTGGGGAATTCAGCTGTATATTTTTATTTATCTCCTATGGGATGTTTAAGCAATGCTAAGCAGAGGACCATAATGTGCACACCCACTCAGCTATGCTTAAACATTCCTTAGTATGGAAAAAAATATATTATTTCTGGCCGTACACAGCTTTCTTCTCTAGGAAGTTAACAGGTATGTGAGGCAGGCATCTGGGCATTCTGCTTAAACCTGTTGAGTTGACAGCTTTGGCCATATGGCACTTTCAGATGGCAGACTTTTCTGTTTCAGTCTTCATACCCTGCAGGAAGTCCTTGCTACTGCAAACTTTTATTCCGTCTGCTTTCAAGATTGTCAGTACAATATTTAACATGACTCTATTTTTTCTGGCTTTATCCCCCTTATTATTTATGGCTTTCTACTAATTTATTGCTCTAGGAGGGTGAGAAGTATGTGAGGCAGGCATCTGTGCATTCTGCAGACACCTGTACAATTAATGGCTATGGCCGCATGGCGCTTTCACATGTCAGACAATTCTGTTTCAATCTTCATACCCTGTAGGAAGTCCATGCTACTGCAAACCTTTTATTTTATCATCTTTCATGTTTGTCAGTGCACTATTTAGGATGTTTTCCTATTTTTGTGGCTTTGTCCCCCCATTATTTATGGATTTGTACTGCTTTCTTGCTCTAGGAGCATGAAACATATGTGAGGCAGGCATCTGGGCATTCTGCAGACACATTTACAGTTAATGTCTATGGCCATATGGCACTTTGACAATGCAGGGTGTGTGTTGCTCACTTTTCATATTTAGAAGATATCAGAATAATGACTTGATTTAGTCAGTGTATATGATTTACTTTACATGACATCCCTCTATGTGCTTTCATTACATTAGCAGAGATGTGACCCTACTGTATAGGACACTTGTGTATACATGGGTGGTTTCATATGTTATATGCACTCACACTTCCATTTTACACCAGCTACACTACCCTGGTTGACAAGAACAGTTACTACATAATTTAAGTTGAAAATAATTTTAACACTGCTTTCCCATATAAAAATAAATTGTCTTGGTAATTGAACTGTGAATGTCTGTATGTGAAGCCATGACTCTAACCACTACACTATCACAGTTGGGGAATTCAGCTGTATATTTTTATTTATCTCCTATGGGATGTTTAAGCAATGCTAAGCAGAGGACCATAATGTGCACACCCACTCAGCTATGCTTAAACATTCCTTAGTATGGAAAAAAAATATATTATTTCTGGCCGTACACAGCTTTCTTCTCTAGGACGTTAACAGGTATGTGAGGCAGGCATCTGGGCATTCTGCTTAAACCTGTTGAGTTGACAGCTTTGGCCATATGACACTTTCAGATGGCAGACTTTTCTGTTTCAGTCTTCATACCCTGCAGGAAGTCCTTGCTACTGCAAACTTTTATTCCGTCTGCTTTCAAGTTTGTCAGTACAATATTTAAAATGTCTCTATTTTTGTGGCTTTATCTCCTCATTATTTATGAATTTCTACTAATTTATTGCTCTAGGAGGGTGAGAAATATGTGAGGCAGGCATCTGTGCATTCTGCAGACACCTGTACAATTAATGGCTATGGCCGCATGGCGCTTTCACATGTCAGACAATTCTGTTTCAATCTTCATACCCTGTAGGAAGTCCATGCTACTGCAAACCTTTTATTTTATCATCTTTCATGTTTGTCAGTGCACTATTTAGGATGTTTTCCTATTTTTGTGTCTTTGTCCCCCCATTATTTATGGCTTTGTACTGCTTTCTTGCTCTAGGAGCATGAAACGTATGTGAGGCGGGCATCTCGGCATTCTGCAGACACATTTACAGTTAATGTCTATGGCCATATGGCACTTTGACAATGCAGGGTGTGTGTGACAGAACCTGTCATACCCCCCTGCATTTCCTTAATCATCTGCTGGCTATTTCAGTGTCCGCAGACACTGACAAGAGCTATTTTATTACCTGTCAGTGTCCGTGGACACTGACAGCACTTGCAAAGTGCTGTATGGCACTTGTACAATGGAGGCAGTGTGTGACAGAACCTGTCACACCCCCTGAATATTCTTAACCATCTTCTGGCTATTTCAGTGTCCACAGGCACTGACATGAGCTATTTTATTAGCTGTCACTGTCTGCAGACACTGACAGCACTTGCAAAGTGTCATACGGCACTTTTACAATGCAGAGGGTGTGTGACAGAACCTGTCACACACCCCCTGCATTTCCTTAACCATCTGCTGGCTATTTCAGTGTCTGAAGACATGGAAAGAATCTTTGTTTTTGGTTTCAGAATCTGCGGACAGTGAAATGCATTTGAAAAGTGCCTTATGGCACTTTCTGAGTGCAGGGGGCATGTTCATATTCCGTGCACTACTTAAACATGCCCCCTGCACTCATTCATGTCCATTTACCCTTAGCAGCATGCCTTCATGAATATGCAAGGTGCGCTGCTGTGGCTACATGGACACAAACCACTCTGTGCAGGAATAGCACTATTCCTGCATGGAGTTTATTGAATCCCAGGGAATTTCTCTTTCAAAACTTTCTACATTCCTTCTGCAATTTTCCATATAATCGGTTATTAATCTTCCATGCATTGGTTTACGTTTCAATTTGGCTGAATTATCTAGCAACAAATTAACTTTTAAATCCCATGATCACTGTGCATCAATAGTGGTGAAACAAGAAGTAACAGGAATTTCCTTAGGAACACAAACAATGTCTAGCACATTCCATACCCTAATAGCTTTTTTTTTTTACAATCTGAAGCAATTGTTCCTGAATGTGAGTAATTTCCTTAGTAATATTGCTGAATCCATATTATTCCAGTCCGTTTCTTGTAAATTGAAGTCTCCAGCCACTATTATTCTTCACTTTTGTGTTTCATGCAAGAAATGCATGCATTCCTCTAGGTCATCACCCCCTGACTTTGTCTATACACTCCAACAGTTGTTAGATGTTACAGGGTTCTCTCTGTTGTCTCAGTTACACAGTCTGTATTACTGGTGTTGTCACTGACCATTTAATGATCACAGATCTCATAACTATCTTTAATCCCTATCATAACACCTCTACTTGATTTTTTGATAGAAAAAAGAACACCAATTTTGTGAATTCTAATCACTGGGCTTTAACCAAGTTTCACATAATAACAACACCAATTTAGTGGGAACATAGCAAATTTACAAAGAAGACATTATTATTAATGCTCCTAACATAAACAACCATCAGAGGTGCATCAGATGTTGCTATCTGTGACTTCTTAAATTTTTGACTTGGCAAAAATCATGTCTTGTGTTTGTCAAATTTTGCAAAATATCTGCTGCAAAAATTCTCTTCCCTAATCTTGACAAGTGCACACCATCCTGTCTGAACATGTGTACTCAAAATTGAGCTCAGATGAGCTACACATTTCCAATGTTTAAAATAGGACATTTTTTCTTGTAGGTATTTCTCAAAAAATATTTTCATTCACTGTGACATGGCTCTTCTTTCTATATGTGATTTGTGAAAAATACATCCTAACAACTGTATAAGCTATGCTATCTAAGAGGGCTGTAGGTTCCCTATTACTGTCAGACAGTCCTTGCGGATGAGATCATTTGTACTGATATGAATAAAAACAGGTCCATACTTCCATACAGGAAGGCGTTTTAAGGCCTACCTCAAATCATTTATTTTTGCAACTGGCAAGCATATCACTAGCCAATGTTTATTATATTCTCTGCAGATGTTGAAGTATCATTTCCTCTAATAACTGAATTTACAATCACAAGAATATCTTTTCTGACCAGGTCTGAAGAATCTTTAGTAATATCTGCTCTATCAACTGTGAAAAAGAAAGTAATTTCATCACTGTTTGTTTTATTAATCCCACTGTTTTTATTGCTTGTTATATTTGCAAACAAACAATTCTTATCCAGCTAATAATGGAAAAATAAGAAAACCACTGCCTGTGGTAAAGAAAAAGCACTCACTTTAATGTTTCTACACTATTAAAACATAAAATAAGTTAACATACAAAATTCATTGACTAAGCGCTTTCACCTGATAAAATATTAAGGCATCATCAGATTCGGTGAAAACATCTTTAAGCTCTATTTAAATAACACTAGATCTTAAAGTCAATCATTACATCATTTCCTGGCATGTCAAATTAAGTAATATGAAGAATTAAATCTCTAATAATTTATTATTTATTTATTTTATTTTACATTTGTTGACCGGGATAGTCCGTCTGGATGCATGTCCATTTTCAGCGGAGGCCCGGTGAGAAAATTATTGACTTTAAGATCTGTTGCTATTTAAATAGAGTTTAAAGATGTTTTCATTGACTCTGATGATGCCTTAATATTTTATCAGGTGAAAGTCCTTAGTCCATTATGTTTTAATAGTATGGAAACATTAAAGTGAGTGCTTTTTCTTTACTACTGGCAGTGGTTTTCTTATTTTTCCATTATTTGTGTTTTAATTCTCATCCAGCTGACTTTGTACAGCCACAGCTTGAACCACATTGTCAATATCTGTCTTTCTCCTCTTTTTTAAGTAATGTTCTTCAGTCATTCCATATTCAGCTTTGATTTCTTTCTTTTCACCTGCCCCTGCCTTGGCTCTTTTTTCTACCTTCTATTTTGAAAAAGTATGCCTTTTTCTGTAGACTGAAGGTATTCTGTTAGAAAAATGTTATCATTTCCTGTAATCTGTGTGTTACATAACAAAGCATTGCCCATTTTAGTATGTATTCTCTTTGCTTTATAGACATTTATAAGTTTCTTTTTCTTCCATGTCATTTGTTGTGAACATCTTCCATTCTTTTTTTTTCCCTGTTATATGCTTTGAATCTTCAAATTGCTGAATACTTGTATCCGGAATTATAAAGTTCTCAGTGGCAATATCCTTTTTCATAGATCTGAGTGATCTTTACAGACAATAGACACTTCCTTTCCTAAATATGCTCTATTTTCTCTTCGCCTAACATTATTTATCTCATCAGTCCAGTCATTAATATGTAAAACAACAATTCACTAAGCTGTGGCAGTTGCACAAGTGCAATTGCCATAAATAAGTCTAGCTCTACTACTAATAATAGTATGGAAATCATTCAACTTTTGACATGAGGAACACAGATCATCTGTGTTATCAGGTGTTACCTTTAAATATACATAGTCTCTAGGATTTAATAAAGTCTGTGTAGGCACTGTGTAGTACCTACACAGAATGTATCCATGTTTGTGGTCACAGTTCCCCCCTCAGCAGCATACCATGCATATTAATGATGGCATGCTGCCAAGGGTGAGCCGAGGAACACATTTATTGAACAAGTGTATTGAAAGGTGCAGTGCTAACCATGGCTGCAGATGAGTATTAGACACCCTGCAATGTCTTTTTGTTTTAGTTTTATTTTATTTAAATAAAAAAAAAAACATGTTTGCATGGCAAGGCATGGTGCATGGCAATGACAAGCTGCTCTCACATATAAAATAGCAGATACCTACCAGACATCTAAAAATAGAAACTGGATGTAATTAATTACTTAAAGGTGTGTTTAAGCATATTTAAGCATGTTTGCATGGTGCAGTGTGGTGCTCATCACTGCTTATAGGTAGCTCAGTTGTATATGTGAAGGTATACCATATTTCTTAATATCCATGTAGCTAAATGGGTAGAGTTGTAGCTTCATGTGCAGTAGGTCCAGGGTTTGAATACATGGAGGGAAATAAGTATTTAAATTTGATACACATATTATGCACACAGTTTAAAGGATGGCCCCACCTGCACTCTGCTAAGCTCTGCTCAACTGTGCTTAGACCAGCTAAGTACCACGTAAACATAGTAACAGCTGCCAATGTTTGTGTGATGCTCAGCTCTGCTTGGCTGGTTTGCACATTGCTAAGCTCTGGTAGGGCTGGGGTTCTGCAAGTTTACTCACTTCTCAGCTCAGCTGTGCTGGTTTGTATGGTGTTAAGTGATGCAGTGCTTTTTTGAATGGTGCCCAATGATGTGTAAGGGCAGGGAGATAGCCTATATAAAGCCCAATATGGGGGAATACAGCAGAATCCATTGCAGTTCTGTCAACTGAAGGTATAATATGGCCATTGGTGAAGGTGCATGCTTTCAGGCAGAGCATTGAGACATTCTGGAGTCCAGGGTCATGGCTGGGCTCCTAGTGAAAAACCATGCCCATGATGACAGACTGCTGCAGGGTGGTTTCCAGGGCTTGGAGTGTAAGCGGAGACCTGGGACTGGCTGGCCAGAGAACTCACCAGTGTTACTGGTATCCCCAGCACAGGTGAGCAGTGTCATCACCACCATGATGACCTGAAAAGATAAAAGAGGGGACTCTTGGACACCTGAGGGGAGGGAATGTCCCACAAGTCTGTAAGTACTTTTTCCTCTGTTTTACCAATATGTAATTTGAATGTCTGCAAAACTGGTATGCATAATGGTGTGCTTCTCTCCCAACAGCTGCAGCTGAGCGGGCTTGCAATGTTAAGTTGCATGCTGGGAGCTTGGCCAGGTTGTACCGTGAGTGTGATGAGTACAGATGTATTATGCTAACTGTAGTGAAATAAAAGAGAAAGAGTAAAGCATTAACTGCAATAAAGTATATTCAGTAAAGTTTGTAGTGCAATATTTGTGGACATAGAGCTGTAGTGCAATAAATGAACAATGCCAACTGCAGTGCAATAAAAGCATGAAACAATAGCAATAACTACATTAAAGTGTATACAATAAAGTTTGTAGTGCAATAAATGTGGAATTAGAGTTGTATTGCAATAAATTAATAATGCCAAGTATACTGCAATAAAAACATGAAACATTACCAATAACTGCTTTAAAGTATATACAATAAAGTTTGTAGTGCAATAAATGGGGAATTAGAGCTGTAGTACAATAAATGAATAATGCCAACTGTAGTGCAATAAACACATGAAACAATACCAATAACACCAAGAAAAATGTTGTATATCTCTGGACTCTGTTGTCATAACCATTGCAAAAGAGCTGTATGCATTCAGGCTATAAGGTAAGGAGCTGCTGTCAAGTATAACACTGCAATAGCTGTAGAATGCTAATCTAATGGATGCAAATTGTATTGGTTAACTCATATAAGTACTGTTCAAGGCTGGTTCTAGGCCAGTATTAGTCACATAATCCACTGTCATCTACAGACATCAGGTAATAAAGGTATATGGGTGAGGTTGCACACTACAGGAGCTGATATTGTTTGTTGACTTCACAGATATGATACTGAAATATAGCTTACCTACTAACTACATTATGCTTGCATTTCCTGCATGTGCTTTCTACTGTCACTGCAGTCTAGTATAACAGTGTAGTAATACTACCAGGTCATATTTTAGTTCCAGATGAGCTCTTGGCATATATCAGTCAGTTGGTAATCAGCAATGACTCAGTAGCTCAGTTTATATGCTCTGTATATAGTACATTTTGCCACTCACAGTCCAAGGTTCAAATCCAGTAGTATTTAGCAGTAAATATTACAGTAGCAGTCACATAATGCTCACAATTTCTCTCTCCACAGGAACTACATGTAAACTGGTAATATAGCTCATATTATGGGTAGATAATTGTGTGTTTAGATGTCACAGACTGTTAAAATCATTTGCTCATCAGCAATGTTCAGTCATAAATAAAATGTGTAATCCGGGTATGGCTGTACATGTGGAGTGTCTGTTAAAAGTTGCTGCAGTCAATTAATACATTCTATGCAGATGTCCCCTGCAGTCACTACTGTTGGTTTCTATTTCCATGCCTGCCAACCAAAGCATGACAGTGGTTTAGTGTCTGTGCTGTACACATACATGTCTCTCAAGTGTCACAATGTCACGTTATGTAATTAATAGTGCATAATCAGTCTGTCACAGAATTACCATGGAAATGATTACCTAGATTGCAAAGTATAACCAGATCAGCCCACAGAACACCTTGGTAGTTATATAGGTCCAGCTGATGTGTAAGCGTTCTGTGTAGTTGGGTACCTGCAGTTGTTACTGCTTGGCCCACAGTGTCCCATGCAAATAGCTTGGGAGATATGTACATGCTACATCAGTTATAGGAGACTTGTAATCACTGTACACATAAAGAAAATACAGACCCATAGAATAGATAGTAATACTGTTGTCAAGGAAATAACCAGCAATAATACTTATGGACTGCTTTTTTTCTCTATCCCCACCCCTTATCTTCATTTATTTCTTATTGTTATTCATTGGTTATGGTTTACTATTAACATATGTTGTTACATAAATTGTATTTTGGGACATGTGTTTTATTATTGTCATGTATTATAATGGCAGCATATTAACATATCTTGTTAAATTACCTATTTTGTTGGCATTATGCTGTAACTGTTACTGGCATGGGGGTAACATATTGTCTGTTCTGTTATTTATTATTGTGTTTCAAATAATATGCATTAATATGTAATTGGATTATTTCCAATGTTCTGCCATATACTTATTGCTATACCTTCCTTACCACAGCATGTCAGGGTAGGCCGGTTCTGGCTGATCTGTCTACCTTGCCTCATCTGGCTATGGCACCAGGTCCTGGCACATCTGGGACCCATACCAGTGGTGAACCCTCTGCTGCCACTGCACCACCTGCGGCATCAGGTGGGAATGCCTCAGGGGACTGAGCCTGGCCTTCCCCTGAGAACAGTGGCAGAGAGGCTGTTGTCACCCAGGATCAACTGCCAGTCATGGTGTGCAGGATTGTTCACTGCATCTATGAATGCCGCCTGTGCCAGTTTGAGAGCACGCTGGCAGAGCTGGTGGGGCAGCCTCATCCTGGCACAACACCTCCAGCACAGCCACTCTCAGTGCAGTGAAGGAGCAGTGTCGACAGTCCCACGGGTGGGGATGTGAGTCACGCTGCTGCCGTCTGGAGGCACATGTGACTTGGATTCCACAACACCCTCCCCATCCAAGGTGTTTACCCACTTCATGTGTCACACACTGCTCCTGTCTGCTATCTTGTCTGTCTTGTCTGTCTGCAAATGCATCCTCTCCTACCCAACTTACCTCCCCACACTTTCCTATGTCCCTTCCCCAACATTCCACTCTCATCTTATTAAAAAAAAATGGGCACCTGTCCCAAAAAAGATATATATATATATATATATATATATATATATATATATATATATATATATATATATACATATATATATATTGCCCCATACATAGCTCCTCTCCATTTTGCACACGTGTCCACTGGACACAAGTAATTTGGTCCGATTGATTTTACAATGCAGTTATGTTGTCCTCACCTCTCTCTCTGGGGGTTTGAGAGTCCAAATTCATCTACAAAATCTTACAAAGTGCAATGCTATTACTGTACAAGAAATGAATAGCTATGGTTCTTTCCTACACCCTTCCTACACATCCTTACTTTTCTTTCCCCTTGCTTGCCCCCATGTCACCACTTTTCTATCTCCCCTTTTTTCTTTTCTTTATATTTTTTTTAGCACGGAGCAGGTTCGTTTAGGTCTGCTAAATAGAGCTTTAATGAAAAAATCTGTTTCTAACATTGTCAGACACATGTAAAAAATAGACACCTCTGCCATGTTTCAAACCCAAGCCCATCACACCCCCAGAACACTGCATTCACCTGTCAAGTGACACAGATCTTAATTAAAACAGGTGTTTTCATCAAAACATAGTGATTACCACTTACGGTCATTAGGTGTGTCTCAGTGGAGCTGTGAGCCATGCCACACTGCACAAACTAGAATTAAAAATTAATGGGAAAAATTGGAGTGGACCTTGGACTTTGGTGCAATAATACACCACTAGACAGCCAAAGACATAAAAATAGATGTAAGTGACGCCTGTGATAGCAGATAATGTGCCCTTGTAACAGTAACATTTAGAAAGACACCTGCTAAGGCATCAATGGCAAAGAGAATGTTCAGCTTGGACCCTGGTGCAGAAATACAGCCATAGAAAGCCATGCACATACAGATGGATGCAGACAATGTATGTCACAGCCTGTATGTGTGCACATATACCTTGCAAATACACCTGCTGTAGCAGTGACTTAGTAGCTCAGTCTGTTGAATGCCTTACATGTAGTACATTTTGTCATACACAATCTTGGGTTCAATTACAGTCTTGTGTTGCAGTTCAATTACATTACTGTGAAGACAGCAATTAATGACCAAATCATGCAATCTTTATCCACACAGGTTACTGTTAATTAATGAACTACTATCCAGTTTTGCAAGTCAAAGGCCTGCAGGTAGGAACATACTGCACACATGTATATAGCATAACTATATGTTGCCTACTAGTCTGTTATTGGCACTGTTGCATAACATATATACTTTAATCACATTCATCGATTGGACTGTAAAGGGTACTATTACCCTGGCTCTCCCATAATGACAGGACTAACACAGCTGCCACAGTTACATGTACAGCTTATTCTACAGTGTTTACACTTCCCCCTATTTGTTCTAGGCTGCAGCAACAGCAGCAGCTGCAGCCTGTAGCACACACACCTGTATGTAAAGGTAGCTACTCCAGACTTAACATAATTTCCAACCCCCTAGCACAAGGAATCTGGATGCAGCCATACTTAATGGGGGGGCAAATGTTCAAAGATTGGGACATGTTTTACAGTTAGCTTCTACATCAATAGCAAGTTGATAGAATAACAGATATTCCATTAGCATGCATATTCTGAGGGGTATGAAGTCTGACACTCAAATGTGTGTCTTCCATTACTGACGTCAACCCGCAATATTTGCCAGTGAATTTCCAAATGACCACAATGTCACGGTTCACTGACCACACATATGAGGCAAAACTGTGGACATACTGCATAAATCTCTAGAATTGATAGTTATGGTACCTACACTCTGTGATGCAGTAGTCTTCACACCTCAGTAATGTCCATCTTAGGTAAGAAAGAGGCCCTGGTCTACATGAAGGCCTTATACATATTACACTGTGATGGCATGTCATTGGCTAATTATAGTGCAATTTAGCTGTTTTGGCTGTAATTAGCATATCGAAGCCACAAATTGGTGCAGAAGTAAGTACCTGCTAATGAGCATTACCTTAAAAAGACAAGAAGCTGGTTATGGGAAACAAGTCTGTATGAGACTTACCTCACACAGATAGCATGTTTTCAAAATATTACCGGAAGCAAAGTTCAACAAAGGAGTACTGCACTCCACCAGGTATGTAATTGATTTCTCAATTTAACAGGATACAGATGGGAGGATGGAGGTATGGGGAATAGGGATTACAGCAGTAAGCCTGTCTTAGATCTATGATAATGACATGTCATTGATACTCAGCTGTCCTACACCTACAGGCATGCCTCTCAAATGTACCTGATTTCAACTCACATCTTAGCTGTGTCCTTAATCCCTCCTACAACAGTTGGCTGTTGTAAGAAATCTAGTGACTTACACATAATACATAGTAACAATAAGTAAGGGTGTATACTTCTGTAAGATGATGTACACTAATTCATCTCCTCTCATTTTGTGAATGTCTCTCATAAATAGATCTAATATTTTAAAAGTGCCCCTGATTGTCCCTGATGTACTCTGGCTAAGTCCATGATTTTGTTGATGTTTGTCCCTGTCTGGCTGAGAGCTATGCCTAACATAGCTGTCAACCTGTTACAGCAAGAAATCTGAACAAAGCCATATTTAATGCAGGGACAAAGGCACAAAATTAGGGACATTATAACTACTGCTCATACAAAGTAAGAAAGTGAATAGAATAACAGATATTACAGTAGCATAACTGTGTTCTGAAGGGTATGACTTCTTAAACTCAGATGCCTGTCTTTATTTTCTGACATCAACCATCTATGATTGGCCAATCTTTTGTCAGAAATCCACAATGTTGTGTGAAAATGACCAAAAGTATGATGCAAACATCTTGACATTCTGCAAACATCTATATAGTTGAAAGGTATGATGCCTACAGGGAAAATGTACTTACAGCAAGTTTGCATTGTTTTCTGTTATTGTGGCATACTGATGTTGCTGGACTGTCCCCATATAGTGGTTGTAATAGCACACTGCTATTTGTCTGTCAGTGTCTGTATGACATTTTAGTGGGAGGTTGCCCATAGGGGACACATCGCAGTACAGTGCAGTGCTAGGTGTAGGAACATATAGCAGAATATGTCATGGCAGACAGGGGCATACCCCTGTAGTGCTACTATCTTGCTGGGATCCACACATGTAGCATGTTTCCAGACTGTGGGGTATGATGTCTGAGGGACTAGTGGGTAGTGCAGGCCATTATAGGCATGCTGAATCTATACATAGTGGACGCCCATGTATCTAGGTAGTGTCCCACTTGGGAATCAGCAGCACTGGCAATAAGCATTAAGGCCCCTCTCCTACTTTCTGCAAAGTAGCAGTCAAATACCTACAGGCAAAGAAATAAGGTTTGTGCAAAATAATTGATTTATTTTTGCACTCTTACCCAGTTGTGCTCCATGCCTGCTCTGTCCTCAACAGAACTCACAGATTGGCTCTGCAGTCTAAAGGTCTGGTTATGCCCCACTCCATTTGCCTCGCTCCACTGGCTTTCTCCACTCACCTACCCTACCCCCATTCCCACCCACCACCAGTACAGCCTAATTTATTTTTAACACCATACTATCTGATCATCCCTACACCTATAAGCTATGTGTTCCCACATACCCTACCCACACCCCCTGCCCGCCTACCAAATAAAGACACTCTCTAAAAAATAAGTTCACCTCTTCCCCTGCCCTATACTTAATGTACATAACTGCCATTAGTAAAACTCCACTCCAGCTTTAAAATGCAAATATCACTATCATTTCTCTTACTAATTCTAACTACCCTGCTTATCTCACATTACCACAAACCAATATACTTCTTCACAATACTTCCTACCAAACAACATATAGTATGGCATACCCTACAACTCACGTAGAGTTCCCTATCTGCCCCTCAGTATTTAGAGATAATTATATACTACTCTCATACAAAATCTGCCTACCAAATACATACACCAGGCATTTGCAAAATAAATCCTATATAGAAATATCTCATGCCATTAAACAAATTATAATGTCTAGCATAAGACTACTCATTTCAGATGACATACACCCAAACCCAGGACCATATGCTACCTTACCCTCCAAAAAGCATGAATCTGACCTACTAATTATTCACATAAATATTCAGAGCATCTCCAACAAACTTCCTAATCTTTTTTTTATTTTATTTTTATTTTACATTTGTTGACCGGGCTAGTCTAACTGGATATATGCCCATTTTCAGTAGAGGCCTGGGGAGAAAAGCTCCACTACAGCAATTATACAAATATACAGAACTGAAAGAAAGTGACATAAAAGAATAATATTTAAAAACTAGTACATCATAGTTACCACTTTAAGTAGATAACCAATATGAAACAGAGTGACTTGAAAAAGTAAGAACATATATGTAACGTATGAGAAACTTAGACAACAGTATAAAGAAACATATATACATGTAAAAATTGATCATATTAGAAAAACAACATTTTAAAAATATAATGAAAAAATAATGAAAAAATTATTATTTATTTTTTTTTTTTAAATCAGAAAATGAATGTTATGGTCATGTGAAGGTGGTGAGTAAGAGAAAGAAATATCAGTCAGGATTAATACATGGGCATAGCCATTGTGAAGTAAGAAAGTTTCTATGTTGCTTCTTAAAAAGAGGTGTGGATGTTAGGGATGTTAGCTTAACAGTAAGCTTGTTCCAAGAGTTTCCAGTGGTATTAGCAAATAGACAGTCTCCAGATTTATTATTAGGTTTAAGGGTGGCTACTAGTACCTTATTCGCTGAGCGTAGGGTTGACAGATGTTTGTATGGGTTAATGAGGCTACAGAGGATGGGAGTATTTGTAGGATGATGCAGGATCTTCTCAGTTATAGTTAGTTGTTGAAAAATAAGTTGGTTTTGCAGTTCCAACCATCCTAACTTTTTCAGATTTTGGCAATGGTGGGTCCGGAATGGGGAACCAGTAGCAAATCTGGCAATGTTATTATAAGCGGTGGCCAGCTTATTTAGATTATTTTTGGATAGGTTAGTGTAAATTGGTGATGCATAGAGAAGGGTTGAAATTAGGTGTGTTTGGGTGATATTAATCCTGGCAGAAGGTGTAAAGAAGGTCTTAAGCCTATAAAGGAAACCAAGTTTCCTATTGACTGATTAGTGGTTAAGTTTATATGAGTGTCAAAAAACTAAGATTGTTATCGATAGTAATGCCTAAAAGTTTAGTTGTTGTTTCAGGTACTATTTCAGTGCCATTATTTGATACTACTGAGAAATTGATGGGGGGAGACTTTAGGGTGGGGGTAAATAATAGGAGTTTTGTTTTTTTAGGGTTTAGTAGGAGACAGTGTTTGAAGAACCAGTTTTCCACTATGGTAAATGCTTTTTGGGTGCTAGACTGCAGTTCAGCTTGAGATGCTGCAACACAGATTAATGTAGAGTCATCAGCATATTGTATGCAGGTGGTTTGAGGAAGGGATGTTTTCAGGTCATTGATGAAAATGGAAAAAAGGAGGGGTCCCAGAATAGAGCCTTGTGGGACTGCTATGGAGATAGGGAGCTGGGTCGATAGGTTATTTTCCCAAAGGACTGCTTGTTGTCTGTTTTCTAGGTAGGACTTAAACCATTTGATTGTCTGAGTGTCTATTGAAAGTGTTGTAAGTGTCTCTAACATTAGGTAATGATTCACCATGTCAAAGGCTTTGGAGAGGTCTAAAAAGGGAGCTGAAGAGAGTAAGTTGTTATTATGATTTTTATTAATACAGTCTGAAAAAGATAGGAGTGCAGTTGTGGTGCTATGAAATGGCCTGAATCTGAGCTGGCAGTCTGCTAATAGATTATTTTGAAGGAGATGATCAAGTAGTTGCCGATGAATGCATCTTTCCATGATTTCTGCTAATGAAGACAGTAGAGCTATGGGATGGAAGTTAGAGAGTTCAGTTGAGTTGCCTCCCTTATGTAGTGGGATAATATGTGAGACTTTCCAGAGAGATGGGATAGAACCTTCTGTGATGGTTCTGTTTATTAATATGGAGATACGGTAAGCAATTACATCAGCTGCAATTTGCAGAAATTCAGCTGGAAGGAGATCAGCTGAAGGTGAACATGGTTTTAGTTTAGGAAGTAGGGTATGAATGAGAGCTGTTGGAACAGGCTGCAGTTGTAAGGCAGGAGGTATATTGGTTAGAGAGCATGTGTTAGAGATGCAGGCAGGAGATAAGGTATTTGAAAAGGCTTGGACTGTTTCAGAGAAAAGTTTGTTAAAAGTATTGGCAATTTGGCTTGGAGAGTTCTGAGTCAAATTAGATGGAGTAGGAGTTTTGGAGCGACCTGGATGGAGTAGGCTATTTATGCCTATCCAGACTTTTTGTGGGTTTAGATGTTGGGCTTGCTGGATTTTCAGGTAATAGTTTTTTTTTTTTTATCTTGGAGTATTAATTTTTTTTGTAGCATTTCTCAGCTGTCTAAATGTATCATGACCTTTTGAGTTTTCAGTATTTTTCCATTTGGACTGGATTCTATTTCTCTGAAGCATTTTTTGCCTTGTTTCTTTTGTGAGCCAAGGTGCACATCTGTTCCTAGTTCTGACTGTGCATGAGGGGGCATGGTGTTCTAGGATTTGTAAGAATTTGGTGTTAAAGTAAGAGACTGCTTTGTCAAGAGGTAAGTATTTTAGGGGTGACCAGTTGCAAGCTTTGAGTTCTGCTTGAAAGCTAGCTGGGTTAAATTTTGTTTTGTTCTGGGTAGTTTTAAAGATTGTTTGGTTGGATATAAGGTTTTTTTTGTCTAGTTATATAGGTAAGGGAATGGTCACTAATATTGTCTGGTAGTAAATCAGTTTTATAAGAGAGGGGGTTGCTGTTAACTAATATCCAATCTAAGGTGGCTTGCTTATAGCTAGGTTTATGGGTTCTAGTAGGGGAGGTGATAGTTTGATCTACACGCATTTATATCCCAATACTCCCCAGACATACTTGCCATAACTGAAACCTGGCTGAAACCCAGTATCCTAAATGAAGAAATACTGCCTCCAGGTTACAATATCTTAAGACTAGACAGAACAGGAAGGAAAGGAAGTGGAGTTACAATTCGTTTTAAAAATACACTCAACCATCAACCTCTACACATTTCATTGCCAAAATTCCAAAATGCAGAAACCTTAGGCTACATACTAACTATAAACAGTACAAAGAGAATTAACATTCTCCGTAGTTATATTCCTCCAAGAAAAAATTCCCCAGTAATTGAGGAGACCCTCCATTGGGTCACAAACAACCTTCCACAATGGACCATTATATTAGGTGATCTAAATATCATTTGGTCAACCTGTAACTCCAACAACCCCACCAATCACATTAACCTTTTCGGATTTACCCCACTTATCCAGGAACCCACTACAACAGATAAAAAATCCCATAAACAGTCTATTCCTGATTGGATACTAGTAAGTTATCCCATACCTAACTACACATCTGGCTGCCTTCTAGATGAGCTCAGCAACCACCACCCCATCTTTCTCCTAAGGAAACGTGCCACTATTCCAAAACCCATAACATATAGACAAGTTAGAGATGAGCACAAATTAAAACCTCAGGAACTAAACATTATACTAAAACTATGTAACTGGAAACCACTTTTAACCCTAGGATTAGACCAAGCAGTCAACTACTTTAACAGCACATTTATCAATGTCCTTAATACTATTGTACCCATCAGGAAAATTAGGGCAAAAACAAATTATGCTTCATGGCTTACCAGGGACACTAGAGCCTTATTAAAATCTAGAGACAAAGCCTGGAAACAATGGAAAATGACAATGCCACCCAAAATAGGCAAATGTATCAACTACTCAGGAATCAGGCCAAAAAGCAGACAAATCTACACAAACAGAACTATTTCCTAGGAATACAAAAGAAACACTCAAAAGACCTCCCAAAAATTTGGCAAGCCATCAACTCCCTCTTAAAATCTAGAAAAACAACCACCCCACTCCTACCTCCTCCAATAACAGCAGTGACATAGCCTTACAATTTAATCATCACTTTATAGACTCCATCCAGTTACTATCCAAAAAACTATCCTCAAATAACTCCTCACTCACCCCATCAAAAAAAACAGAAAATCCATCCTCCTTTACTCTCTCACCCGTTCCGACTTCCACAATTAAAAACTCCTCCTAAGACTTAAGCCTACTACCCTAACAGCTGATAATATACCTGCTAACTTCCTAAGAATAGCCACTGAATCCTTATCCTACCCTATTTATTTCCTTATCAACTGGTCTATTCAGGAAGCCTAAGTCTCTCAGCACTGGAAAGTTTCTCATATCATTCCCCTCCTCAAAGGTGGTAACTCCTATGACTTTTCTAACTATCACTCCATAGCCATTCTGTCTCCTCTATTTAAACTTCTTGAGAAATGTATTCATACCCAAGTCATGCAATTCCTTACTACTAATAACCTCCTCTCCCCCACACAACATGGCTTTCGCCCTCACCATAGTATGACCACTGCTCTCCTCTCTTTTACGCATCAGGTCAACCAGCACAGAAATGAAAACAACTTTGTTTCCACCATATTTCTAGACCTATCTAAAGTGTTTGGTATGGTCTCACACCCAATACTAGTAGATTCACTAGCTGCCCTATCCTTTGCTCCTACTACTATAGACTGGTTCAAAAACTACCTATCCAATAGACAGCAGTCCATTCAATGGCAAGGAGTTCTATCTCCCCACTTCTAACAACCACAGGTGATCCACAGGGCTCAGTCTTGGGCCCACGTCTTTTCTCTATTTTTACAAACAATCTTCATACTTCTACCCAGCAAGACTCACTCATACAGTATGCAGATGACTCAGCACTTATCTGTGCAGCCCCATGTCTTACCACCTTACAAAAGCTTACCCAAGAATCCTTTAGCTCCATGGAAAGATGAATGACTAACATCCAGCTTATTCTCAATCCAAATAAGACCAAATTACTTCTGTTCTCTCCCAATAAATCCAAACCCACCCCCTTCTCTTTCTCTAACAATTCTAATAATGGCACTATCATCTCTCCAACTAGCCATACTAAACTCCTTGGAGTAGAAATAGATAACAACCTTTACTTTGATGTCCACATAGCCCAAACATTAAAAAGGTACACAAAAAAATAGGAACTCTCTAAAGACATAAATTACTCACGGACAAGGCAAAAATCACCCTCGCCCAAATGCACCTATTGTCCACTATTATGTATGCTGCACCTATCCTAACCCAACCTAGAAAAAACAGATCTTGTCAAACTTGAGTCATGCTATAATAAAATTGCTATGTTTGCTAATAACTCTTCCTATAGAACCCATCATTGTCAGGCACTAAGGGACTTGCAATGGCTAGAACTTCCACAGCTATCATCAACTTGTCACAGCTTTCAGCATCCTCACTTACCCTGACAAAACTCCTGCCCTAAATCACCTACTATATCACTATTCTACCAAACACCCTCTTCGGTCTGCTAACAAGTCTCCTTAGTATTACTAGAGCAAATAACACAGCAGGCAAAGCTCTATTTTCTCACATCACAGCAAAAGCCTGAAATAGCCTCACTGCTTCTACTACTTCTGCCTCCTCTACCCAGAATTTCAAAAACTTACTCAAACTTCATCTTACTAAAAACTGGATGTGTCCATCCATCACATAAATACCTCTATAGTTTCCCCTCTTCTCTTTACCTAATTTCAGGGTTACCTACTTTTAATAGCTGTAGCCTGTAAACTTGAGAAACAAATAACACTGGATATTGTAACTATATCTGTCACTACTTCTTGATTTTTAATGTGTCACTAATTTATGTTTTCCTGTTTGTCCTTCATCTTTTTTAATTTTTGTTGATAAATTGTGGAGCTTTTCTCCCTGGGCCTCCACTGTAAATGGATCTTTGTCCAGTCAGACTATCCCAGTTAACAAATGTAAAATAAATAAAAAAATAAATAAATAAATCTAGTCCTGTAATGTGTTCCTTTTTGTTGTCTTTCAGGAACCATGTATAGCGGATGACATGCCCCCTTCTCCAATGCAGAGAATGAGGTAATAGTGGATGCACTAAGGCAGCATACTCAGATGATGTTGTCAAGGTGAGGCATAATCATGGACAATGGGCAGTATTGTGGGCAGACCTTGTGCAGGATGTCAATCAGATTGGCCAGCAGGACAGGACCTATGAGCAGGTGCGACACAGAGCCACAGATATGGTGACTGGTGCATGACAAAGGGCAGCTGATGTTATCAGGGATCATGCTGCTACCAGCGGAGAGCCTGCAGTGGTACAACCACTTTCAGCCACAGAAGAATTCCTGGTGAACCTAGGAATGCACTACAGCTTCCAGGCATCCATCACACCATACATCGTGGAGGTGGGTGCCACAGTGCCCCCAGCAGAGGATCATCCAGGTAAGCTTACTGTGTCCACCATTTTAATACTTTATTAGTCATTGTAGCAGGCTGTACATACCTGCACATGGGTGTCAGGTCTATCTGCACTGGGGGGGGGGGTTAGGGTTTAACCTCAGTTGTGCACACATACTCTGAATCTCAGCAATACATCCTGTAACAGTGGCTACTGTACAAGTGGATATATGTACACATTACCCTGTAGTGCTGCAACATTACAATGGTGCTGACAATACCTGTCCCTCACCCTTTCATAGGTCCATCAGAAGCTACCCAAGCCTGCGGTTCTGCACCTGGTAAGCATGATACTGTTGTTTTACAGATCATATATACCCTATGAAAGTTAAGGTCTGCCATATTACACTATGTACAAATATTTGTATGTACCATTCTGGAACAGTTGACTACAGTTCATAAACTAGATAATCACAGGTGTATATTTGAATGAACAGTAACACATTTGCACTTATAGTTATGAGCAAGTACACAACCTGGTATACATGAGGCAATTAATCCAAGATGCCTGTTCAAACACAAAAGGTAGATGCTACATACCTGAGGCAGTGACACGAGTACTGGCATATCATTCTCAAGATAGGTGCACTAGGTTTAATGTGCAGTTCTATCATGTATAGTGTCATACTGCATATCTTACAGGTAAATTGTACTGGCAACTTTAATTGGATGTAGCTGATATGCATGTTATAAAGGCTTTGACTTGTATGAGTATGTTGTGAGGTTATCTGTTGTGCATGGGAGTGGAGATAAGAAGATGTGAGACTTGTAATGCAGTTTTGGATCCTCATTTGTATGAGTCTGTGTGGATTACCATACATACAAGTGCAGGTAGTAATGTACTGCTTTTGCCTTGGTTATCACAGGTAACCAGGGGGGTTGGAGTCTGTCCCCCTCACAACCTGATGTCAGTGATCATCAGTATCTGATGATGATGATGATGGCCATAGTGAGGCATGGGTGGGGTTGTCAGTGGTTGAATCTGTCCATGAGGGTGACATCCATCTTCTGCTGCCATTGTCTCTCCACACAGTCAGTATGCCTACAATACCCAGTCCCCAGAAGCCAAAGATATTGGACAGTCAGAGGGTGGACTCATTGAACAGGGAAGTGTAGTAACTATAGCTCCAGTGAGTGTAGACACTGACCATAGCCAGAGGGCTAGTGATGTCCCACACAGGTGGATTGGCAGGGGTGGTTGTAGGAGGCCTGCTGTCTGTCCACCATCTTTTGCTGGTGTCACATCTCGAGTCACTCAACATATGTTTCGGGCCATCATGGAGGCACAGGCATATTCTGAACAGAACACCAGACATATGCTTAGGGTTATGGATGCAACACAGTTTGACATCTGTGACTGTCCACTGCATTGGGGACACCCTGGATTGGTTCACTGATGGAGTGGACAGACAATGGGCTAAGACAGTGTCTGTCTTGGGCTACACATTGTCTGTGCAGGAATGTCTAATAGTCTAACTGGAGTTGGGCATTGAACCTGTGGATGTAGATCAGCAACACCAACTGCTGAGAGTCCACGTGGCTGTGAGCAGTTATGCCCCCATTTTGGCAGTACCTCTAGCACTACAGTGGGAAGTGTGCTGTCCACACCATGACATGGCAGGCCATGTGCACATGGTCCTGGGTGGTCCTGCGGGGGACACAGACCCAGCAAACAGCAGTCACCATCAAATACTAGCACCGCATCTGACCTTAGGCATGGTGGTACCAGTGCAACTCCTGGCATAGCCAGTTCCCATGTTCATAGCTGGAGACGGTGAACTGTCCACTCTACTATGTATGGTCCACAGCTGTCTGACATACACAAATGTAGGGCTAGCACTGGGCTTGATTGTGTACATGCATACACTCAAACACCGCTGTCACATGCAAACCACTGTCACATGCGGGTAACCTGCAGACACACACAACACCTCTCCATGGCCTGTCTAACCCCCCCACCCCTGCCTGACTCGCACACATGCTGTCAACTGTTTGGCACATCCTAGGCCTCCAGCACCCCCACACCACACCCTGTGCATGTGATATAAACCTGTGACACATCCCTGTTATCCTTGCCACTGATGCAGGGAAATGAAGCTATGTGTCTGATGCACAGGGTGGCTACATCATTTGACAAGTACATGTGTAATGCAGTATTGTTTTGCCATGCCAGTAGTTGTGGTACACAACAGATACTTTATGCTGGCATGTGTCATGACTACACACCAGACTTTGTGTACCTTATGTTGAATGATGTTTTACTGGTGGTAGTGTTACAGGCTGACGTGTCCCACGGACCTGTGTATATTTCTGTTCCAGGAGTTTGCGGGAATAAATTATGGACACATGCCGGCAATACAGTGACACAGGATGGCATGTCAGCACAGCAGAAATATGACATCAGCAAGGTACGGCAGCATATGTGCATGGCTCCCTAGGTGCATATGTCTATAACAGCCTAACAAGCCCAATGGGGTCAGTCCACATAATCATGCATTCATACTTTGTGATAAGGTCTGCTGCCCTTGATTCATGTCACCTGGGCTCTCTGAACGTATATCTTCAAGTTGTGGTGATGGAGTTGACACATCTATAAATATTCTGTGCCTGAATGTTATGTTCCCAGAGTTTGAGTCTCAGACACTTGCGTATACACCAGCTGACATACCAGTCTGTACATGGCATACACATTTGGCAGCATTCCCTGCTGCTTTACTATTGCCATAAACCTTGTCATAGCAGTCAGCAGATACATGGGTGGGGGTACATTAGGGTGTACAACACCCAGACTGAGCAAAGCCATCTCACTGTACTGCCCGTTCAGGCAACATGTACAAAGCACCCACTTAGGCATCCATGATACTGTCAATGTGGTGGTTGCTACATGGCACACTGATGGCAGACGTATGCAATACAGGGACATCTGACTCCAATAGCTGTTTGTAAGCAGCAGTGCTCAACAGGGCACAGTCATGGGTTTTCTACTGCTTGGACTGCATGTCTTCACAGTACACATGGGTACTAACTGACTGTGGCTATCAATATTGGCTGCTGCCTGCTACTTGTGAGCACTCTTGCAGTCACTATGTTATGTCAGTGTCTTGCACAACGGTATTATAACTACATGCCTGGTGACATAGTAATGGCCATAAACCCCAATCAAATATATATGTAGTATTCTTTCCATTGGAGATACCTATGTCCCTGGTTAGTAACACGGCAGTTAATACATGTGATGTACATACATAGGGGTGACAGGTAGCCACACAGACCTGGCCACACAAGTGCACAGCTCATGTGACACACATCAACAGGTCTGTACAGTGGTATGGCAGGATTCATATGGCATAGTTGCAGTCACAGTCACCAGTAGATGACATACCCATACCCACCATATACTCATCCCTCAGCATAGCACTATCTGACTACAATGGCCATGTGTTGGCCTACTTTCCAAACTGATTTGGGACATGCAATCAACAGTATGTCTCTCACTGGGTCCTCTCACATCATCAGTATGTGCTCACCTCTGTTCATCTGCAATGCATGTCAGTGCTGCCTGTGCCATTCAGCATACTCATAGGTGATCTGTGCCATGCATACAGGACAAGGGTGACCCTGCTTGACTGTATATGCTGCCTATCTCTAGGAAGTATAGTAGATGGATTAGTCACCCTAAGGACATTAAGCCACTATGTGACGTTAGTAGTACATGTTTGTTGGTGACATTTGTCTAGCAGATGTAACGTACCCTTAACACGGACCCTCCCTACTGGTACAGTACAGAGAGCACCACAGAGCACTTCTACACATGCCATCTGTATGATTGGCTGGGTGGATGTCATCTCAATACTGGGAGTGTGGCTGCATCTTCCATGGACTCGGTCATTATGTGCTGCTCCTGTGACAAGGAGTAGCGATGTCTCCAATTGTGACAGCTGTATGACCATCATGCTAGTGAAATGCACATCTCCTATTGCTCTGTGATATGATGTACAATGCTGTCACAGCCTGACATGCACATATGGCCACATTCAGGCTAGCAGCACTTCCACTCACTGCATACAGGACATGCCACTTTACACACATAGCGCATGTTGGCTGCATGC
Source organism: Protopterus annectens (assembly GCF_019279795.1). NCBI lineage: Eukaryota > Metazoa > Chordata > Ceratodontiformes > Protopteridae > Protopterus > Protopterus annectens. Next base: position 1,430,328,522 of record NC_056732.1, on the reverse strand, counting down.
ACAGTGTAACGCAGTACAGAGGATGTTACCAGATGCACACATCATGTTAATACTATCCATGGAGGACACATAATGCTTGTTGATATAAGCAGGCCATGTTGTGGTCATTCATCCACAACCAGTAAAATAATGCAAAACCCTACCAATGTGTATGTTACAAAGGTTATCATATGTATACACTATGGATATACACATTGAGTTGGCTACTGTGAGATTTGAACACCTATCTATCTACTGTAACACACTATAGCTTGCAGTACTTATTGCATGCACCATGGAGTTTATCTGATTCTAGAGTGCCATTCACCACTCTTTAGGTGGATGACATGCAGAGGAGGACAATTTAGAGGGCAGCAGCTAGTTACACGGCCAAGAAGTGCATAACCATTGCATGCAGTTAGTCCAAGAGGGCATGTCTATTGCGCTGCAAAGGGATATATTTACACACACACACAATGACTGAGTAGGCTGCTGTGAGATTAGAACACCTCCCTATCAACTGTTACACACCAGCTCACAGTATTTATTGCATGCATCATGCAGTTTATCTGATATTAGATTGTCAGCCAGTACTCTTAAGGTGGATGACATCAGGAGGCCGTATACAGGAGGGCAATTTAGAGGGCAGTAGCTAGTTAACGGGCCACAAAGTGCATAACCATTGGACGGGATAGCCCATGAGGGAATGCCCACTGTGCTCCAAGTAGATATATTTACACACACATACAGACACATGCACACACTAAGTTAGCTGGTGTGAGATTAGAGCCCCTAACTATCTACATTTGCACACTAAAGTTCACAGTACTTATAAAATGCTACACAGAGTTTATCTGATAATAGATTGTCAGCCAGTACTCTTAAGGTGGATTACCTCAGCAGGCCTGTGTAGAGGGGGGCAATTTAGAGGGCAGTAGCTTGTTATAGGGTCAAAAAGTGCATAACCATTGCATGTGGATAGTCCATGAGGGCATGCCTATTGCAGTGCAAGGGGATATATTTACACACACATGCACACACACACACACACACACACACACACACACACACACACACACACACACACACACACACACTGAGTGGTCTGCTGTGAGATTAGAACCCCTCTCGACTGTTATACACTAACTCACAGTATTTATTGCATTCACCATGGAGTTTATTTGATACTAGACTGTCAGCCAGTACTCAACTCATTACATCCGAGTGGCACCTCCAGGTGCATCTGCAGTTACCTCCTACTGCGTCAAATATTACTTGTTCATATTTGCATTAATAATTCCAAAACCATGCTACATACAAGGTTTAAAAATATTTTATCTTGAAGCATACATGATGGCAAACACAATTGTATTGATATCTGACCTCGGTCAATGAGTATTTGTTAGAACTGTAAGGTGATAATTTAATTTTTAAAGGCTCAGGCCACACCCACTAGGAGTTAAAGGTACATACTCAAAATAGTTGTACTGGAGTGAATGACATCAGGAGGCCATATACAGGAGGGTAATTTAAAGAGCAGCAGCTAGTTAAAGGGTCACAAAGTGCATAACCATTGGATGGGGATAGCCCATGAGGAAATATCCATTGTGCTCCAAGGTGATATATTTACACAAACAAACACACACACACACACACACACACACACACACACACACACACACACACACACACACACACACACACAGTTAGCTGCTGTAAGATTAGAGCCCCTTCCTATCAACTGTTACACACTATAGTTCACAGTGCTTAAATGCATCTCAGAGTTTATCTGATGTTAGACTGTCAGCCAGCACTCATAAGGTAGATGACATCAGCAGGCTGTGTAGAGGAGGGCAATTTAGATAGCAGCAGCTAGTTACAGGGCCAAAAATTCCATAGCCATTTGCACAGGAATAGCCATGAGGGCATGTCCATGTGCTGAATATGTGATTGCAGGCACTGTACTTGTGGAGTGCACAAAGTAGGCTTGTGTTGGACAGCCTGTGTGGCCTGCAGAGTGATATTGCTTAGTACTGTTATTGTATCTATTGTACTAGGAGTAGGACACCTGTTAATATCCCTGTTATGTGTGTACAGTCACCTGTATGGTCATATGTGGCTGGCCGCAGTTATATAGGCAAATGTGGCCAGTGACAAATTTCATTGTCAAAGGCCTGCATTGGCACCATTATACATTACACCCCCTGCTCACCAGTGTCTGTTCACATGGGTGACATTCTACAGGCACAGGAGTTTGAAGGTGAGTGGAATATGTACTGTTTTGGCCTTGGTTTGGTTCTTCTGGGCAACTACATTGATGTGGGAGTGCAGATAACCACAGCTTTCATAAGGTATGTGGGGAATTCATACATCCCCACATATATATATATATATATATATATATATTTATTTATATAGGGATGTCTTTATAAATGTTGCTGTGTGTGCTTACGTTTTTTATATATATATATATATATATATATATATATATATATATATATATATATATATATATATACACACACATAGAGAGAGAGTCTATGTATCATTGTACTATATTTAAATATATATATATATATATATATATATATATATATATCAGTATTATGTGTATTTGGAGAACATACTGCTAGAAACACTACTCATATGAGTAGGGAATAGGAACAGACAGAATGTATATATAGCTGTCTCTATGTACAGACGTATTTCCACATAGCAGGTCTTTCTGATGAAGAGGCAACAGAGCTGCGCTCAAGTTAGCTAAGTATAGAAGCATGCCCAGTGAGATTGTCTGTACTTACAAGATGACTACAGGCCAAAGCTACCTGTGCCCCAGTCTGAGATTTTGTATACTATAGACATTGGCAGCTGCACCTGTTTCCACAGTACAGCACTCACCTGAACCTGCCCATGGCATTCTCCAGCTGTCTGCTGTACTTAATATGTGACTAAGGTACATAATGTTACATCACAGACAGTGTGACAGTCTGCATATCTCTCACTGTACATGTTTTTGCAGAACATCCAGCATTCCGCCCCATATGTCTGGTCTGTTCCTCGTACATTTGTGGTGTTCCAGTAGCTTACTGTATAATGCAGTCACTGAACAGTACTACCTACAGACACATTTGAGTGACAGACTTTACATCCTACAGATATTTTCTTGTGATGCAACCTGCTGTTATACTAGCCACCTTCTAGGTTAATCTGAACATGTGAAATGTCTGTCTGTAGTTATGGCCCTTTGCCCCCATTCTCTCTGACTTTGTCCAGCTTTTTTGCAGTAACAGATTGAGAGGGTATGACAGTCTGTGGGAATACTACCATATGAATTCCTCACATCCAAAAGACGTGGATTCTGCCAGATTCTGACCATCAGCACCATCACCCATGCTAATGTCACTATCCCACTGAGCCACACAGGCTGCCAGACAGAGCTGTGTCATTTGACACACAATCAACAGCATACAAACATACATTATCATCCCTGCCTTACTTGTGAAATCCAACATGTGCCCAGGTTCTATGTCACAACCCTAAAGTTGGTTGGTCTGCTGATGTACTGTTACAGCAGTTGTATGGGAACACTGATGTGATGGGGGTGGAGGATGAGCAGCCCATGATCTGCTGGCATAGACAGTTGTACAACTGTCCTGTGACCCCACTATTTACCATCTCCCTTGACTAATGTAGTGGATATTCCAGCCGTGTGGCCTAGTGAATATTATGGAACACATATTATTGGGCTGGGTACCTGTTGTCCTATGTAGCTTTTAAATCTCTCCAAGTAGCCCATCAGCCCACTATATTGCCTTGCATACATGCAGCAGGTCCATACATATGCTACCATATTCTAGTACTTCTTACAAGTTGTGTATAGGTGAGTGACTTACCTTGTGAACGCAGCAGTTGACAGACCTATAGATCGAGGCTGACTCTGTCTGATGCACACTGTGCACAGCCAATACATGGTTATGTACAGGTCATGTGGTCTGGCTGGCATCATTCTTACTATATGCATGAGAGTCCAAGTAAGGTGTCAGTCCCTAGGGATCTAGATTGTCAGTACATGTGCTATGTATCGTCTCTTGGTCAAGGCCAGGGCATATTGGGCATGTCTACATCTGCCTACAGCGACATCCTCAGGGGGTTCCTCCTCAGAGTCCTCCTGTGGCTGTTGCTGTGGGGACCTAGGCACTGGTGGGAGGCTGAGTCTCCCTTCCCTTTGCTGATCCTTCTGCAACTGTTTCCACAGGATCATATTGTGTACCATGACACATACTGTGAACATATGTGCACATGGGGCTGGAGAGTACTGCAGGACTCCTTCAGATATATCAAAGCACCAGAACCATGACTTTAGCAGCCCAAATGCATGCTCTATGATGTTCCTAATGTGTTCATGTGCCTCATTATGGCATTATGGCATTTTTCTGTGGGTGTGTGTGCATTTCTGATGGATGTCATCTTCCAGAATTCCAGTGCATAGCTAGCATGCCCCAATAAATGGCCGTGTGGGATGTCTCCCTAGCAAACATCTGGCACAGCAGCTATGCATGACAGATATAGGAGTCATGATAACTGCCAAGGCTGTCAGCACACACAGTCACGATAATGCCCTGGGCATTACACATGACCTGGCAGTTGATGGATTGATATTCCTCGTGGTTGATGTAGATTTTACCCCCCTCATTGGGTGGTGCCTTGATGTGCACATGAGTGAACTCTATGGCACCCAGTACCTCAGGGTAGTGTGCTACACAGTAGAAGTATTGCATATTGCTGGCCCTCACCTCAGGGGTGCAGGGAAAATAAATGTGCTCACTGGCAAGTAGTAGCATGGCATCCAGAAACTGGTGAAGTACCCTGGATGCTGATGCCTGCAAGACCCTAATCATGTTCCCAGTTGGTCTTTGGAAAGTACCTGTGGCTAGTACCCTTAGAGCTACACATAGGTTCATAGGTTCATAGGTTGATACTAGGCTATCTGCCCTTGGGCATTTATAAGCCTAGCCAGAGTGTGTTTGGCTTTCGCCACCCTTTTAGATTAGTTGACTGTGCCTCTGTATAGCAGGTCACAGAAGATAGCCCTTATGAGGTTAGTTTACTGTGCCTCTGTCTAGTAGGGACACAGAAGAGATCCCAGGGGTAAACCTACGATCTCCCATCCACTTGTCAAGATTTCTCTTGAATAGCGTCATTGAGGGACTCTGCCTAACATGGATTGGGATTTTGTTCCAGAGTGACGAGAGCCTCTGGGATATAAATCTGTCCCTCCAGCATTTCCTATTTATTTCTGTGCTGAGGTTTAAGTCCCTGGAGCATGTATCTCTAAGGGATTTGGATTTCCTGAGGTGGAGCATGTCCATTAATTCTGGGTTGGACATGGCTTTATACGTCAGGCACAGATCGCCTCTGAGTAGGCGGTAAGCAACTGAGTAGAGCTGGAGTTTCTTTACCCTAACTGCGTAGGGCATCTGTTTGAGTCCCTTGTTCCTCTTGGTGAGATACTTTTGGGGTCTTTCCAGTTGCTGCAGGTGTCGGGTAAGGTACATCCCAAATGGGGCATTGTATTCAATTATGGGCCTGGTGAGTGATGAGTAGAGGGGCACAATGACCTCTCTTGATCTAGATGTGAACCCTTTCGTGATAAGGTGGGCTATATGGAAGGTCTTTCTAACCACTTTGGCAACATGATTGTCAAAGGAGAGATTGCTATCTACTTGGGTCCCCAAATCCCTAATTACTTCTTCCATACTTAATGGATTACCACCTATGTAGTAATTTGTGGGCACTTTGTTTTTCCCAAAGGGGATGACTATGCACTTTTTGGCATTTAGCTTTAGGCCATGGCTCTGGCACCAGTTATCTGTCTCTGTGAGACCCTTTTGAAGGATGCTTGTGTTAGTCGGTGAGTTGATTATGGCACCCAGTTTGCAGTCATCTGCGAACTTGGTCAGCCATAGTCCTCCCATGTTAGCCTGTACCTCAGAGAAATATATACCGAACAAGAGAGGTCCCAGGACTAAGCCTTGTGGGACGCCACTTGTAACTGATTTAGAGTCTGACATGGCACCTGCAATTCTGACCATGTGGGTTCTATCCCTGAGCCAGTTTGCAACCCATCTTGTGACATAGAGGCTGATATTTAAGCTGGTGAGCTTATTTATGATGCCCGAGTGGGGTATTGTGTCGAAGACTTTTGCGAGGTCCAGGTAGGCTGTGTGGACTACCTTCCCTTCATCTATGGCCTTGGTGACTGTTTCAAAGAAGTCAACCAGGTTCAAGAGGCAAGATCTGCCCTTAACAAAGCCGAATTGGGTAGGATCCAGTGTTTGGAGGTTCCCAATGTCTTTGTTTATGAGTTTCATGATGATACGCTCCATAGCTTTGCAGACCAGGCTAGTCAGGCTTATAGGGCGATAGTTTCCGGGGTCCATTATAGCACCACCTTTGTGGAGTGGGACCACTGTTGCTGTTCGCCATTCCTTGGGTACATATCCTGTAGTAAGGCTGAGACTGAACAGTGACTTTATGTGAGGGTTCAGTTCTTCTTGGAGTTCGTGTAAGACGCAGCCCGGGACACCGTCCGGTCCCATTGATGCTGTGTTTTTTGCTTTGGAGAGGGCAGCTCTCACCTGTGCATCTGTGATGTCAGGGAGGCTACACTCTGTTGGGATAGACATTTGCTCTTTTGGGGGGGAAGGGGGGAGAAGTTTGCACTGAACCTGTCTGCCAGGATGTTGGCAATGTCTGTGGGTTCAGTGTATTTTTTGTCATTTTGAACTAACTCAGAGCATATCTGGGAGTTGCTACCCAGGTTCCTGACTTAACTAAAGAAGGCCTTGTGATTATCTTTAGCATCTTGTGCAATTTTTCTTTCGAAGCTGGCCTTAGATGATTTTATGAGGGATCATAGTTTCTTGCTAGTACTGATCAGAGATGCCTTCCCTTTTTGGGATTTTGCTCTATCATGTAGTAGTTTCCTCCTTCTGTTGTATAGCTTATTTATGGCTGGGGTCCACCAGATAGGTCTCCTGCCTTTGGAGGAATGAGTCTTGGTTTTATTTGGGATAGCACGATCCATGCATTCCTGTAGGTGTCCATAGAAAGCGTTTGTAAAGGATTCTGTGGTTTGGGCCGTATTTTCCACTGGCCCGGGGGCTTTGAAGGATTTCACCTCGGTTTTGAGAAGTGTGAAGTTTGCTTTTGAGAAGTTCTTCACTGTGGTTTCCTTGGCTGGGGGTGGGGACGGGATATGGATGTCCAGTGAGATTAATTTATGGTCAGATCTTACCAATGAGGGGTATACCTCTGGTATGGAACATAGAGTCCCCATGTTGGTGATGATCAGGTCCAATATGTTTTCCCCTCTTGTGGGAGTGGTGACCAGTTGTTCCATAGCATTTGAGTATATAAATTCTAGGAACAGTTGGGCGAGGGTGTTGGGGCTTGAGTAGTGCTCCCAGTCTATGTTTGGGTAGTTGAAGTCACCCAGTATAATGGTGTTTGGAGAGACCTTCATATTCTCCAGTGTTCTCAGGAAAGCTGAGTGGGGTTCCTGAGTTTGGGAGGGTGGTCTGTAGCAGGCTACAAACTGAAAGGCAGTTTTGCCCACTGTTAGTTGCACATGGATGGTCTCCAATGCTTCATGCAGTGTCACTAACCTGGAGGTGTGGGTATATTTGATGAATATGGATACTCCCCCTCCTTTTGTGGTTCAGTCCGAGTTTTGGGGCCGAAAAGCATGGTATGAGGTATAACCTGGTAGTGCTGAGGTGCTCTCGGGAGCCTTGAACCAGGTTTCTGTTACTGCACAGATATCGATATTCTCCATACTGAGGAGAGCCTCGTGCCTTTGTGTCCACTGGAAATGGTTCCCCTCTGCTGGCTATGGGTCTGAGTTGAGGCCGGCAGAGCTCAGTGAGTCCTCGTAGTATATCCCAGTCCACTGTATAGTGCTCTACAATCTCCAGCTCATATAGCTCCATGAAGGTTACCCTGGCCTGAACACTCTTCTCCTTTTCAGTCTAGGCCTATTGTCAGCAGCACTGACCTCAGCATCTAACATATACAGATGTAGCGGACCTGCAGCAGCCCCTAACATTCCTTCAGTTAAAATTCCCAAGTCTGTACTCCACTGGTGCAGAGTTTGGGGGAGAAATCAGATTGTAGGGTGTATGCAACCTTTATTGGGATCTGCTCTAGGTGTAGGCTGTGTGACTGGGAAGTAAATACTGTGGGAAGAAATAGCCAGGGAATTGTTATGGCTAGGCTTGTATAGGCCGATATCCTAGTACCAACCTATAAACCTATGTACCTATGATACACTCCACCTGCCAAGTACATCATTAAGAACATTTAATGGCTCTAGTTTAAGTGAATAAGTAATTAATATATCGTTGGCTTTTGGATACACTCAGCACTGTGGCATACTGCACACACACATGGAAACAAGTGCTTCAAAGGTAAACAAAGCTCACCAGTCATTGTACACACTCCCCTGAAAGGGCACGCTCAGCACAGTGGTGTGCCACACAAACATGCTGAAACATGCAGCCCAAAGGTAAACACAGCTTAGCAGTCATTGTACACCCCCCTTCGCTGAATACAGCAGCACGCCATGCAAATTGGCGCAGCTGAGCTCCAAAGAGATTACAAGTCCTCAGACACATCCCCTCTTAATGTCAGCTACCTCGTTTGTGGGGACCAACAGAGTTATGTGCTT